>NC_092055.1:21618981-21918981 GCF_003086295.3 Arachis hypogaea | reverse complement strand
AAAACAGTAGTACTTTGCATTAATCTTTGAGGAACAGCAGAGCTCCACAGCTTAATCTATGGAGTGCAGAAATTCTACCGTATGAAAATACATAAGTGATAATGGTTCAGGCATGGCCGAATGGCCAGCCCCCATGAAAGTCTAAGTTAGCATAAAACTGATCAAAGATGTCTAATACAATAGTAAAAAGTCCTATTTATAATAAACTAGTTACTAGGGTTTACAGAAGTAAGTAATTGATGCATAAATCCACTTCCGGAGCCCACTTGGTGTGTGCTTGGGCTGAGCTTGAATGTTACACGTGTTGAGGTCAATCTTGGAGTTGAACGCCAGTTTGTAACGTATTTCTGGCGTTCAACTCTGGCTTGTGACGTGTTTCTGGCGTTTAACTCCAGACAGCAGCGTAGAACTGGCGTTCAACGCCCTTTTACGTCATCTAAACTCAGCCAAAGTATGGACTATTATATATTTCTGGAAAGCCCTGGATGTCTACTTTCCAACGCAATTGGAAGCGCGCCATTTTGAGTTCTGTAGCTCCAGAAAATCTACTTTGAGTACAGGGAGGTCAGAATCCAACAACATCAGCAATCCTTCTTCAACCTCTGAATCTGATTTTTGCTCAAGTCCCTCAATTTCAGCCAGAAAATACCTGAAATCACAGAAAAACACACAAACTCATAGTAAAGTCCAGAAATGTGAATTTAACATAAAAACTAATAAAAACATCCCTAAAAGTAACTAGATTCTATTAAAAACATACTAAAAACAATGCCAAAAAGCGTATAAATTATCCACTCATCACAACACCAAACTTAAATTGTTGCTTGTCCCCAAGCAACTGAAAATCAAATAGGATAAAAAGAAGAGAATATACTATAAATTCCAAACTATCAATGAAACATAGCTCCAATTAAATGAGCGGGACTTGTAGCTTTTTGCCTCTTGAATAGTTTTGGCATCTCACTTTATCCATTGAAGTTCAGAATGATTGGCATCTATAGGAACTCAGAGTTCAGATAGTGTTATTGATTCTCCTAGTTCAGTATGATGATTCTTGAACACAGCTATTTTATGAGTCTTGGTCGTGGCCCTAAGCACTTTGTTTTCCAGTATTACCACCGGATACATAAATGCCACTGACACATAATTGGGTGAACCTTTTCAGATTGTGACTCAGCTTTGCTAAAGTCCCCAATTAGAGGTGTCCAGGGTTCTTAAGCACACTCTTCTTTTGCTTTGGACCTTGACTTTAACCGCTCAGTCTCAAGTTTTCACTTGACACCTTCACGCCACAAGCACATGGTTAGGGACAGCTTGGTTTAGCCGCTTAGGCCAGGATTTTATTCCTTTAAGCCCTCCTATCCACTGATGCTCAAAGCCTTGGGATCCTTTTTATTTACCCTTGCCTTTTGGTTTTAAGGGTTATTGGCTTTTTGCTCTTGCCTCTTGGTTTTAAGAGCTTTTGACTTTTTCTGCTTGCTTTTTCTTTTTTTTTTTTTTGAATATTTTTTCGCTATTTTTTTCTGCAAGATTTGTTCTTTGCTGCTTTTTCTTGCTTCAAGAATCATTTTTATGATTTTTCAGATTATCAAATAACATGTCTCCTTATCATCATTCTTTCAAGAGCCAACATATTTAACATTCTTAAACAACAACTTCAAAAGACATATGCACTGTTCAAGCATTCATTCAGAAAACAAAAAGTATTGTCACCACATCAATATAATTAAACTAAGTTCAAGGAGAAATTCGAAACTCATGTACTTCTTGTTCTTTTGAATTAAAATAGTTTTCATTTAAGAGAGGTGATGGGTTCATAGGACATTCATAACTTTAAGACATAGTTACTAACTACTAATGATCATATAATAAGACACAAACATGGATAAGCACTTAACATTAAGAAAACGAAAAACAGAAAATAAGAACAAGGAATGAGTCCACCTTAGTGATGGTGGCGTTTCCTTCTTGAGGAACCAATGATGTCCTTGAGCTCTTCTAATTCTCTTCCTTGTCTTTGTTGCTCCTCCCTCATTGCTTTTTGATCTTCTCTTATTTCATGAAGGATGATGGAGTGCTCTTGATGTTTCACCCTTAGTTGTCCCATGTTGGAACTTAATTCTCCTAGGGAGGTGTTGATTTGCTCCCAATAGTTTTGTGGAGGAAAATGCATTTGAGGCATCTCCGGGATCTCATGGTGATGAGCTTCATGCGTCTCTTGAGATCCATGAATGGGCTCTCTTGCTTGCTCCATCCTTTTCTTAGTGATGGGCTTCTCTTCCTCAATGGGAATGTCTCCTTCTATGAAAGCTCCAGCTGAGTAACATAGATGGCAAATAAGATGAGGAAAAGCTAGCCTTGCCCCAGGAGAGGGCTTTTCGGCTATTTGTAGAATTCAAGGGAGATGACTTCATGAACTTCTACTTCCTCTCCAATCATGATGCTATGAATCATGATGGCCCGATCCACAGTAACTTCAGATCGGTTGCTAGTGGGGATGATGGAGCGTTGGATGAACTCCAACCATCCTCTAGCCACAGGCTTGAGGTCCAATCTTCTTAATTGAACCGGCTTGCCTTTGGAGTCAGTCTTCCATTGAGCTCCTTCCACACATATGTCCATGAGGACTTGGTCCAACCTTTGATTAAAGTTGACCCTTCTAGTGTAGGGGCGTGCATCTCCTTGCATCATAGGCAAGTTAAACGCCAACCTCACATTATCCGGACTAAAATCTAAGTATTTCCCCGAACCATTGTAATATAATTCTTTGGGTTTGGGTTCTTACTTTGATCATGGTTCCTAGTGATCCATGCATTGGCATAGAACTCTTGAACCATTAGGATGCCGACTTGTTGGATGGGGTTTGTTAGAACTTCCCAACCTCTTCTTTAGATTTCATGTCGGATCTCCGGATACTCATTCTTCTTGAGCTTGAAAGGGACCTCGGGGATCACCTTCTTCTTGACCACAACATCATAGAAGTGGTCTTGATGAGCTTTGGAGATGAATCTTTCCATCTCCCATGACTCGGAGGTGGAAGCTTTTGTCTTCCCTTTCCCTTTTCTAGAGGATTCTCCGGTCTTGGGTGCCATCAATGGTAATGGAAAAACAAAAAGCTTATGCTTTTACCACACCAAACTTATAATATTACTCGCCCTCGAGCAAGAGAAGAAAGAATAGATGAAGAAGAAGAAGAAAATATGGAAGAGAGGGTTGTGTTGTGTGAAAATGAGGAAGAATGGAGAGCTATATATAGGGAAGGGAGGGGGGTAAGGTTCGGCCATAAGGGTGGGTTTTGGGTGGGAAATTGATTTTGAATTTTGAAGGTAGGTGGGGATTATGAGGTAGGTTTATGGGATTGTGTGAAAGAAGGGTGAGAAGAAGTGAGTGGAGGTAGGTGGGGATCCTGTGGGGTCCACAGATCCTGAGGTGTTCAAGGATTTACAACCTTGCACCAAATTAGGCATGCAAAATGCCCTTACACACAATTCTGGGCGTTCAGCGCCAGATTGGTGCTTGTTCTGGGCGTTGAACGCCCATTTGTTGCCCATTTCTGGCGTTGAACGCCAGAACCATGCTTGTTCTGGGCGTTCAGCGCCAGCTTTTCTCCAGGGTGCAATTCTGGCGTTCAAACGCCCAGATGCTGCCCATTTTGGGCGTTCAGCGCCAGAACCATGCTCTGTTCTAGCGTTGAATGCCAGCCAGATGCTCCTTACTGGCGTTTAAACGACAGTGAGATCCTCCTCCAGGGTGTGATTTTTCTTCTGCTGTTTTTGATTCCGTTTTCAATTTTTATATTTATTTTGTGACTCCACATGATCATGAACTGATAAAACATGAAAGAACAAGAAAAACAAAATTAGATAAATAAAAATTAGGTTGCCTCCCAACAAGCGCTTCTTTAATGTCAATAGCTTGACAGTGGGCTCTCATGGAGCCTCACAGATGTTCAGAGCATTGTTGAGACTTCCCAACACCAAACTTAGAGTTTGGATATGGGAGTTCAACACCAAAATTATAGTTTGGTTGTGGCCTCCCAACACCAAACTTAGAGTTTGACTGTGGGGGCTCTGGTTGACTCTGTTTTGAGAGAAGCTTACTGTGCCTCTTTTCCATGTTTACAGAAGGATGTCCTTGAGTTTTAAACTCAAGGGAGTCCTCATTCAATTGAAGGACTAATTCGCCTCTGTCAACATCAATCACAGCTCTTGCTGTGGCTAGGAAGGGTCTTCCAAGGATGATGGATTCATCATCATCCTTTCCAGTATCAAGGATTATGAAATCAGCAGGGATGTAAAGGCTTTCAACCTTTACTAACACGTCCTCTACTTGTCCATAAGCCTGTTTTCTTGAATTGTCTGCCATCTCTAATGAGATTTTAATAGCTTGCTGATGAGCGGATAATTTATACGCTTTTTGACATTGTTTTTAGTATGTTTTTAGTAGGATCTAGTTACTTTTAGGGATGTTTTTAATAGATTTTGTGTTAAATTCACATTTCTGGACTTTACTATGAGTTTATGTGTTTTTCTGTGATTTCAGGTATTTTCTGGCTGAAATTGAGGGACTTGAGCAGAAATCAGATTCAGAGGTTGAAAAAGGACTGCTGATGCTGTTGGATTCTGACCTCCCTGCACTCAAAGTGGATTTTCTGGAGCTACAGAACTCGAAATGGCGCGCTTCCAATTGCGTTGGAAAGTAGACATCCAGGGCTTTCCAGCAATATATAATAGTCCATACTTTGGCCAAGAATTGACGACGTAAACTGGCGTTCAACGCCAGCTTTCTACCCAAATCTGGCGTCCAGCGCCAGAAAAGGATCCAAAACCAGAGTTGAACGCCCAAACTGGCACAAAAACTGGCGTTCAACTCCACAAATGGCCTCTGCACGTGCAACACTTAAGCTCAGCCCAAACACACACCAAGTGGGCCCCGGAAGTGGATTTATACATCAAATACTTACTCATGTAAACCCTAGTAGCTAGTTTATTATAAATAGGACCTCTTACTATTGTATTAGGCATCTTTGGATTACCTCATGATCCTTTGATCATGTTTTAGGGGGCTGGCCATCTCGGCCATGCCTGGACCTTCACTTATGTATTTTCATACGGTAGAGTTTCTACACTCCATAGATTAAGGTGTGGAGCTCTGCTGTTCCTCAAAGATTAATACAAAGTACTTCTGTTTTCTATTCAATTCATCTTATTTCGCTTCTAAGATATCCATTCGCACCCAAGAATGTGATGAAGGTGATGATTATGTGTGACGCTCATCATCCTTCTCCCTTATGAACGCGTGCCTGACAAACACTTCTGTTCTACATGAAATAAGCTAGAATGAATATCTCTTAGATCTCCTAACCAGAATCTTCGTGGCGTAAGCTAGAATGATGGCGCCATTCAAGAGAATCCGGAAAGTCTAAACCTTGTCTGTGGTATTCCGAGTAGGATTCAATGATTGAATGACTGTGACGAGCTCCTAACTCGCGATTGCAGGGCGTTAGTGACAGACGCAAAAGGATAGTAAATCCTATTCCAGCATGATCGAGAACCGACAGATGAATAGCCGTGCCGTGACAGGGTGTGTGAGCATATTATTCACTGAGAGGATAAGATGAAGCCATTGACAAGGGTGATGCCTCCAGACGATTAGCCGTGCCGTGACAGGGCATTGGATCATTTTCCCGAGAGATGACCGAAAGTAGCCATTGACAGTGGTGATGTATCACATAAAGCCAGCCATGGAAAGGAGTAAGACTGACTGGATGAAGATAGCAGGAAAGCAGAGGTTCAGAGGAACGAAAAGCATCTCCATTCGCTTATCTGAAATTCCTACCAATGAATTACATAAGTATCTCTATCCCTATTTTATTATATAATATTCGAAAACACCATTATCACTTTATATCTGCCTGACTGAGATTTACAAGGTGACCATAGCTTGCTTCATACCAACAATCTCCGTGGGATTCGACCCTTACTCACGTAAGGTATTACTTGGACGACCCAGTGCACTTGCTGGTTAGTTGTATCGAAGTTGTGACAATTATGTATTGAGATCAGAGCACCAAGCTTTGGAGCCATTACCAGGATTTGTTCGAGCCTGGAGATCACAATTTCGTGCACCAAGTTTTTGGCGCCGTTGCCGGGGATTGTTTGAGTTTGGACAACTGACGGTTCATCTTGTTGCTCAGATTAGGTAATTTTCTTTTTGTCTTGTTTTCAAAAAATTTTTCAAAAATATTTCAAAAATTCTTCCTTTGTTTTCGAAAAAAAAAAATTTAAAATAAAAATGTTTTCAAAAATATATTTTTCTTTCAGAATTTTTAAGAATGAATTCTAGTGTTTCATGGAGCATGTTGAAGCCTGGCTGGCTGTAAAGCCATGTCTCAATTCTTATACTCAAGAGAAGAGCTTCTTTATCTTTCTTAGCCAATTGGCTGTTGAATGTAAGGAATGTCAGGCGTGTCATGTCTGAGTTACATACTAAAGCTTGGCTGGCTATTAAGCCATGCCTGACCCTTTGATTGGAGCTTTAGAGCATAAGATTCCTGGAATTCATATTAAAAATTTTGGAATCCTTATTTTCTTTTTCAAAATTATTTTTCGAAAAACATAAAATAAAAATACAAAAAAATTAGAAAATCATAAAAATCAAAAATATTTTTGTGTTTCTTGTTTGAGTCTTGAGTCATGTTATAAGTTTGGTGTCAATTGCATATGCATCTTGCATTTTTTCGAAAATATCATGCATTCATAGTGTTCTTCATGATCTTCAAGTTGTTCTTGGTAAGTCTTCTTGTTTGATCTTGATGATTTTTTGTTTTGTGTCTTTTCATGTTTATCATATGCATTCTTGAATTCTTAGTGCGTAAGCATTAAAGAATTCTAAGTTTGGTGTCTTGCATGTTTTCTTTGCATTAAAAATTTTTCAAAATTGTGTCTATGATGTTCATCTTGACATTCAAAGTGTTCTTGGTGTTCATCTTGACATTCATAGCATTCTTGCATGCATCACATGTTTTGATCTAAAAATTTCATGCATTGCATAATTTTCACGTTTTCATAAAAATTCAAAAAAATCAAAAAAATATCTTCCCCTTTTTCTCTCATCAAATTCGAAAATTTGAGTTGACTTTTTCAAAAATTTTTAAAATCAAGTTGTTTCTTATGAGTCAAATCAAATTTTCAATTTGAAAATCTTATCTTTTTCAAAATATTTTTCAAAATTCAAAATCTTTTTCAAAATTCATGATTATTTTCGAAAATTCCAAAAAAAATAATTTTCAAAAACCTTTTTCTTATTTTATATCATAATTTTCGAAAATAACATAATCAATTAAAGTTTTGATTCAAAAATTTGAAGTTTGTTACTTGCTTGTTAAGAAAGATTCAAACTTTAAGTTCTAGAATCATATCTTGTGATTTCTTATGAATCAAGTCATTAATTGTGATTTTAAAAATCAAATCTTTTTCAAAAACTAATTTCTATCATATCTTTTCAAAAAAAATATCTTCTTATCTTATCTTTTTCAAAATTTGATTTCAAAATATCTTCTCTAACTTCCCAACTTCTTATCTTTTCAAATTTGTTTCAACTAACTAACTAACTTTTTGTTTGTTTCTTAACTTTTTCAAAACTACCTAACTAACTCTCTCTCTCTAATTTTCGAAAATATCTTCCCTCTTTTTCAAAAATTTCTTTTTTATTAACTAATTATTTTTATTTTTTATTTAAAAAAAATTCGAAAAAAATACTAACCTTTTTCAAAAACTATTTTCAAAAATCACTAACTCTTTTTCAAAAATTGTTTTCGAAAATTCACTTCCCCCTCTCATCTTCTTCTATTTGTTTATTGATGTACTAACATCTTTCCTTCAACTCTCCAAAAATCTGAACCCCCTCTCTCTCTGAGTTCAGATTTTCTTCCCTTCTTTTCTTCTACTAAAACAGGGATCCCTATACTGTGGTATAAAGGATCTCCATTATTATTATTATTTTTCTGTCCATTCTTCCTTGTCATATGAGCAGGAGCAAGGATAAGAACATTCTTGTGGAAGCAGATCCAGAACCTGAAAGGACTCTGAAGAAAAAATTAAGAGAAGCTAAAATACAACAATCCAGAGATAACCTTTCAGAAATTTTCAAACAGGCAGAGGAGATGGCAGCCGAAAATAATAATAATGTAAGGAAGATGCTTGGTGACTTTACTGCACCTAATTCCAATTTACATGGAAGAAGCATCTCCATTCCTGCCATTGGAGCAAACAACTTTGAGCTGAAACCTCAATTAGTTTCTCTGATGCAGCAGAACTGCAAGTTTCATGGACTTCCATCTGAAGATCCTTTTCAGTTCTTAACTGAATTCTTGCAGATATGTGATACTGTTAAGACTAATGGAATAGATCCTGAAGTCTACAGGCTCATGCTTTTCCCTTTTGCTGTAAGAGACAGAGCTAGATTATGGTTGGATTCTCAACCTAAAGACAGCCTGAACTCTTGGGATAAGCTGATCACGGCTTTCTTAGCCAAGTACTTTCCTCCTCAAAAGCTGAGCAAGCTTAGAGCTGATGTTCAAACCTTCAGGCAGAAAGAAGGTGAATCTCTCTATGAAGCTTGGGAAAGATACAAACAGTTGACCAAAAAGTGTCCTTCTGACATGCTTTCAGAATGGACCATCCCGGATATATTCTATGATGGTTTATCTGAGCTATCAAAGATGTCACTGGACACTTCTGCAGGTGGATCCATTCACCTAAAGAAAACGCCTGCAGAAGCTCAAGAACTCATTGACATGGTTGCTAATAACCAGTTCATGTACACTTCTGAAAGGAATCCTGTGAATAATGGGACGCCTATGAAGAAGGGAGTTCTTGAAGTTGATACTCTGAATGCCATATTGGCTCAGAATAAAATATTGACTCAGCAAGTCAATATGATTTCTCAGAGTCTGCATGGAATGCAAGCTGCATCCAACAGTACTCAAGAGGCATCTTCTGAAGAAGAAGCCTATGATCCTGAGAACCCTACAATAGCAGAGGTGAACTACTTAGGTGAACCTTATGGAAACACCTATAACTCAACATGGAGAAATCATCCAAATTTCTCATGGAAGGATCAAAAGCCCCAACAAGGCTTTAATAATGGTGGAAGAAACAGGTTTAGCAATAGCAAACCTTTTCCATCATCAACTCAGCAACAGACAGAGAACTCTGAACAAAATGCTTCTAAATTAGCAAATCTAGTCTCTGATCTATCTAAGGCCACTGTAAGTTTCATGAATGAAACAAGGTCTTCCATTAGAAATCTGGAAGCACAAGTGGGCCAGCTGAGTAAAAGGATCACTGAAATCCCTCCTAGTACTCTCCCAAGCAATACATAAGAGAACCCAAAAGGAGAGTGCAAGGCCATTGACATAAGCGCCATGGCCGAACCTGTGAGGAGAGGAGAGGACATGAATCCCAAGGAGGAAGACCTCCTGGGACGTCCAGTGATCAATAAGGAGCTTCCCTCTGAGGAACCAAAGGAATCTGAGACTCATCCAGAGACCATAGAGATTCCATTAACCCTCCTTATGCCCTTCATGAGCTCTGATGAGTATTCCTCTTCTGAAGAGAATGAGGATGTTACTGAAGAGCAAACTGCCAAGTTTCTTGGTGCAATCATGAAGCTGAATGCCAAATTATTTGGCATTGATGCTTGGGAAGTTGAACCTCCCTTGTTCATCACTGAACTAAGTGATCTGGATCAACTGACATTGCCTCAGAAGAGACAGGATCCTGGAAAGTTCATAATACCCTGTACCATAGGCACCATGATCTTTAAGGCTCTGTGTGACCTTGGTTCAAGAATAAACCTCATGCCCCTCTCTGTAATAGAGAAACTGGGAATCTATGGGGTGCAAGCTGCTAAAATCTCATTAGAGATGGCAGACAGCTCAAGAAAACAGTCTTATGGACAAGTAGAGGACGTGTTAGTAAAGGTTGAAGGCCTTTACATCCCTGCTGATTTCATAGTCCTGGATACTGGAAAGGAAGAGGATGAATCCATCATCCTAGGAAGACCTTTCCTGGCCACAGCAAGAGTTGTGATTGATGTTGACAGAGGTGAAATATTCCTTCAATGGAATGAGAACTCCCCTGTGTTTAAAACTCAAGGATCTCCCTCTGCAACCATGGAGAGGAAGCAGAAAAAGCTTCTCTCCAAGCAGAGTCAACCAGAGCCCCCACAGTCAAACTCTAAGTTTGGTGTTGGGAGGCCACAACCAAACTCTAAGTTTGGTGTTGAACTCCCATATCCAAACTCTAAGTTTGGTGTTGGAGAGTCTCAATAAAGCTCTGCACATCTGTGAGGCTCCATGAGAGCCCACTGTCAAGCTATTGACATTAAAGAAGCGCTTGTTGGGAGGCAACCCAATGTGTATCTAATTCTTATTTTTATTGTTTTTCATGTTTTCTTAGGTTCATGATCATGTGGAGTCACAAAATAAACAAAAAAATTCAAAAACGGAATCAAAAACAGCAGAAGAAAAATCACACCCTGGAGGAGCTTCTGTCTGGCGTTCAAACGCCAGAACAGAGCATAGTTCTGGCGCTGAACGCCCAGAATGGGAGCATCCTGGCGCTGAACGCCCAGAACAAGCATGGTTCTGGCGTTCAACGCCAGAAATGGCAGCAAATGGGCGTTGAACGCCCAAAATGGGCACCAACCTGGCGCTGAACGCCCAGAGTTGTGTGCAAGGGCATTTTACATGCCTAAATTGGTGCAGGGATGTAAATGCCTTGACACCTCAGGATCTGTGGACCCCACAGGATCCCCACCTACCTCATCATCTCTCTTTCCATTCATGATCATCCCCTCTTTTTTTTTTCATTTACCACTCACATCCATACACCCACTACCTTCAAAAATTCAACATCTCTCTCTCACCCAATCCCACCCATATGGCCGAATACACACTCCCATCCATCTCCTCCATATCTTATTCTTATTCTTCTATTCTTTCTTCTTTTGCTCGAGGGCGAGCAACATTCTAAGTTTGGTGTGGTAAAAGCATAGCTTTTTTTGTTTTTTTTCCATAACCATTGATGGCACCTAAGGCCAGAGAAACCTCTAGAAAGAGGAAAGGGAAGACAAAAGCTTCCATCAAGGGTCTATAGCTCAGTGGTAGAACATTTGACTGCAAATCAAGAGATCCCTGAGATACCTCAGGGGATACATTTTCTTCCACACAATTATTGGAAGCAACTAAGGGTGGAACATCAAGAGCACTCCTTCATCCTTCATGAAATCAGAGAAGATCTAAAAGCAATGAAGGAGGAGCAGCAAAGACAAGGAAGAGACATAGAAGAGCTCAAGGACATCACTAAGGTGGACTCATTCCTTGTTCTTACTTTCTCTGTTTTTTCGTTTTATATGTTTTGTGCTTATCCATGTTTGTGTCTTCATTACATGATCATTAGTAGTTAGTAACTTTGTCTTAAAGATATGAATGTCCTATGAATCCATCACCTCTCTTAAAATAAAAACTGTTTTAATTCAAAAGAACAAGAAGTACATGAGTTTTGAATTTATCCTTGAACTTAGTTTAATTATATTGATGTGGTGATAATGCTTCTTGTTTTCTGGATGTATGCTTGAACAGTGCATATATCTTTTGAAGTTGTTGTTTAAGAATGTTAAATATGTTGGCTCTTGAAAGAATAATGACTAGGAGACATGTTATTTGATAATCTTAAAAATCATAAAAATGATTCTTGAAGCAAGAAAAAGCAGCAAAGAACAAAGCTTGCAGAAAAAAAAAAAGAAAAAAAAAGGGGCGAAAAAAAAATAATAGAAAAAAATAGAAAGAAAAAGAAAAAGCAAGCAGAAAAAGCCAATAACCCTTAAAACCAAAAGGCAAGGGCAAATAAAAAGGATCCCAAGGCTTTGAGCATCAGTGGATAGGAGGGCCTAAAGGAATAAAATCCTGGTCTAAGCGGCTAAACCAAGCTGTCCCTAACCATGTGCTTGTGGCGTGCAGGTGTCAAGTGAAAACTTGAGATTGAGCGGTTAAAGTCAAGATCCAAAGCAAAAAAAAAAAAAAAAGAGTGTGCTTAAGAACCCTGGACACCTCTAATTGGGGACTTTAGCAAAGCTGAGTCACAATCTGAAAAGGTTCACCCAATTATGTGTCTGTGGCATTTATGTATCCGGTGGTAATACTGGAAAACAAAGTGCTTAGGGCCACGGCCAAACTCATAAAGAAGCTGTGTTCAAGAATCATCATACTGAACTAGGAGAGTCAATAACACTATTCGAAATCTGAAGTTCCTATAGATGCCAATCATTCTGAACCTCAATGGATAAAGTGAGATGCCAAAACTATTCAAGAGGCAAAAAGCTATAAGTCCCGCTCATATGATTGAAGCTATGTTTCATTGATAGTTTGGAATTTATAGTATATTCTATTCTTTTTATCCTATTTTGATTTTCAGTTGCTTGGGGACAAGCAACAATTTAAGTTTGGTGTTGTGATGAGCGGATAATTTATACGCTTTTTGACATTGTTTTTAGTATGTTTTTAGTAGGATCTAGTTACTTTTAGGGATGTTTTTAATAGATTTTGTGTTAAATTCACATTTCTGGACTTTACTATGAGTTTGTGTGTTTTTCTGTGATTTCAGGTATTTTCTGGCTGAAATTGAGGGACTTGAGCAGAAATCAGATTCAGAGGTTGAAAAAGGACTGCTGATGCTGTTGGATTCTGACCTCCCTGCACTCAAAGTGGATTTTCTGGAGCTACAGAACTTGAAATGGCGCGCTTCCAATTGCGTTGGAAAGTAGACATCCAGGGCTTTCCAGCAATATATAATAGTCCATACTTTGGCCAAGAATTGACGACGTAAACTGGCGTTCAACGCCAGCTTTCTACCCAAATCTGGCGTCCAGCGCCAGAAAAGGATCCAAAACCAGAGTTGAACGCCCAAACTGGCACAAAAACTGACGTTCAACTCCACAAATGGCCTCTGCACGTGCAACACTTAAGCTCAGCCCAAACACACACCAAGTGGGCCCCGGAAGTGGATTTATACATCAAATACTTACTCATGTAAACCCTAGTAGCTAGTTTATTATAAATAGGACCTCTTACTATTGTATTAGGCATCTTTGGATTACCTCATGATCCTTTGATCACGTTTTAGGGGGCTGGCCATCTCGGCCATGCCTGGACCTTCACTTATGTATTTTCATACGGTAGAGTTTCTACACTCCATAGATTAAGGTGTGGAGCTCTGCTGTTCCTCAAAGATTAATGCAAAGTACTTCTGTTTTCTATTCAATTCATCTTATTTCGCTTCTAAGATATCCATTCGCACCCAAGAATGTGATGAAGGTGATGATTATGTGTGACGCTCATCATCCTTCTCCCTTATGAACGCGTGCCTGACAAACACTTCTGTTCTACATGAAATAAGCTAGAATGAATATCTCTTAGATCTCCTAACCAGAATCTTCGTGGCGTAAGCTAGAATGATGGCGGCATTCAAGAGAATCCGAAAAGTCTAAACCTTGTCTGTGGTATTCCGAGTAGGATTCAATGATTGAATGACTGTGACGAGCTCCTAACTCGCGATTGCAGGGCATTAGTGACAGACGCAAAAGGATAGTAAATCCTATTCCAGCATGATCGAGAACCGACAGATGAATAGTCGTGCCGTGACAGGGTGCGTGAGCATATTATTCACTGAGAGGATAAGATGAAGCCATTGACAAGGGTGATGCCTCCAGACGATTAGCCGTGCCGTGACAGGGCATTGGATCATTTTCCCGAGAGATGACCGAAAGTAGCCATTGACAGTGGTGATGTATCACATAAAGCCAGCCATGGAAAGGAGTAAGACTGACTGGATGAAGATAGCAGGAAAGCAGAGGTTCAGAGGAACGAAAAGCATCTCCATTCGCTTATCTGAAATTCCTACCAATGAATTACATAAGTATCTCTATCCCTATTTTATTATATAATATTCGAAAACACCATTATCACTTTATATCTACCTGACTGAGATTTACAAGGTGACCATAGCTTGCTTCATACCAACAATCTCCGTGGGATTCGACCCTTACTCACGTAAGGTATTACTTGGACGACCCAGTGCACTTGCTGGTTAGTTGTATCGAAGTTGTGACAATTATGTATTGAGATCAGAGCACCAAGCTTTGGAGCCATTACCAGGATTTGTTCGAGCCTGGAGATCACAATTTCGTGCACCACTTGCACCCCAAAGATTCCCAGTTTCTCTATTACAGAGAGGGGCATGAGGTTTATCCCTGAACCAAGGTCACACAGAGCCTTTTCAAAGATCATGTTGCCTATGGTACAAGGTATTACGAACTTTCCAGGATCCTGTTTCTTCTGAGGCAATGTCAGTTGATCCAGATCACTTAGTTCATTGGTGAACAAGGGAGGTTCATCTTCCTAAGTCTCAATACCAAATAATTTGGCATTCAGCTTCATGATTGCACCAAGGTACTTGGTAACTTGCTCTTCAGCAACATCCTCATTCTCTTCAGAAGATGAATACTCGTCAGAGCTCATGAAGGGCATAAGGAGGTTCAATGGAATCTCTATGGTCTCTAGATGAGTCTCAGATTCCTTTGGTTCCTCAAAGGGAAACTCCTTATTGATCACTGGACGTCCCAGGAGGTCTTCCTCACTGGGATTTATGTCCTCCTCTTCCTCTCTAGGTTCGGCCGTGTTGACTATGTCAATGGCCTTGTACTCTCCTTTTGGATTTTCTTCTGTATTGCTTGGGAGAGTACTAGGAGGGATTTCAGTGATCCTTTTACTCAGCTGGCCCACTTGTGCCTCCAAATTTCTAATGGAGGACCTTGTTTCATTCATGAAACTTACAATGGCCTTAGATAGATCAGAGACTAAGTTTGCTAAATTAAAAGTATTTTGTTCAGAGTTCTCTGTCTGTTGCTGAGTGGATGATGGAAAAAGGTTTACTATTGTTAAACCTATTTCTTCCACCATTATTAAAGCCTTGTTGAGGCTTTTGTTGATCCTTCCATGAGAGATTTGGGTGATTTCTCCATGAGGGGTTATAGGTGTTTTCATAAGGTTCACCCATGTAATTCACCTCTGCTATTGCAGGGTTTTCAGGATCATAAGCTTCTTCTTCAGAAGATGCCTCTTGAGTACTGTTGGATGCAGCTTGCATTCCATTTAGACTCTGAGAAATCATATTGACTTGCTGAGTCAATATTTTATTCTGAGCCAATATGGCATTCAGAGTATCAATTTCAAGAACTCCCTTCTTCATAGGCGTCCCATTACTCACAGGATTCCTCTCAGAAGTGTACATGAACTGGTTATTAGCAACCATGTCAATGAGTTCTTGAGCTTCTGCAGGCGTTTTCTTTAAGTGAATGGATCCACCTGCAGAGGTATCCAATGACATTTTAGCTAATTCAGACAGACCATCATAGAATATGTCCAGGATGGTCGATTCTGAAAGCATGTCAGAAGGACACTTTTTGGTCAGCTCTTTGTATCTCTCCCAAGCTTTATAGAGGGATTCACCTTCTTTCTGTCTGAAGGTCTGAACATCCACTCTAAGCTTACTCAGATTTTGAGGAGGAAAGAACTTGGCTAAGAAAGCCTTGACCAACTTATCCCAAGAGTTCAGGCTATCCTTAGGTTGAGAGTCCAACCATACTCTAGCTCTGTCTCTTACAGCAAAAGGGAAAAGCATGAACTTGTAGACTTCAGGATCTACTCCATTAGTCTTAACAGTATCACATATCTGCAAGAATTCAGTTAAGAACTGAAAAGGATCTTCAGATGGAAGTCCATGAAACTTGCAGTTCTGCTGCATCAGAGAAACTAATTGAGGTTTCAGCTCAAAATTGTTTGCTCCAATGGCAGGAATGGAGATGCTTCTTCCATGTAAATTGGAATTAGGTGCAGTAAAGTCACCAAGCATCTTCCTTGCATTATTATTATTTTCAGCTGCCATCTCCTCTTCTTGTTCGAAAATTTCTGAAAGGTGCTTGCTGGATTGTTGTAATTTAGCTTCTCTTAGTTTCCTCTTCAGAGTCCTTTCAGGTTCTGGATCTGCTTCAACAAGAATGTTCTTGTCCTTGCTCCTGCTCATATGAAAAAGAGGGACAGAAAAATAATAATAATAGGGGTTCTTTTTACCACAGTATAGAGGTCCCTGTGTGAGTAGAAGAAAAGAAGAAGAAAAAATTCGAACACAGATGGAAGAGGGGGTTCGAATTTGGGTGAGATGAAGTGTTAGTAGATGAATAAATAAATAGAAGGAGATAAGAGAGAGAGAGAGAATTTTCAAAAATAATTTTTGAAAAAGAGTTAGTGATTTTTGAAAATAGTTTTTGAAAAAGGTTAGTAATTTTCGAGAATTAAAATCAAAAATAAAAGAATTAGTTAATTAAAAAGAAATTTTGAAAAAGAGGGAAGATATTTTCGAAAATTAGAGAGAGAGAGAGAGTTAGTTAGGTAGTTTTAAAAAAGACAAGAAACAAACAAAAAGTTAGTTAGTTAGTTGAAACAAATTTGAAAATTAATTTTAAAAAGATAAGAAGATAAGAAGTTAGAAAGGATATTTTAAAATCAAATTTTGAAAAAGATAAGATAAAGAGATATTTTTGAAAAGATATGATTGAAATTAGTTTTGAAAAAGATTTGATTTTTAAAATCACAATTAATGACTTGATTCACAAGAAATCACAAGATATGATTCTAGAACTCAAAGTTTGAATCTTTCTTAACAAGCAAGTAACAAACTTGAAATTTTTGAATCAAAACATTAATTGATGATGTTATTTTCGAAAATATGGAGATAAAGATAAGAAAAATATTTTTGAAAATAAATAAGAAAAATGAAAAAGAATTGATTTTTGAAAAAGATTTTGAAAAAGATAAGATTTTTAAATTGAAAATTTGATTTGACTCATAAAAACAACTAGATTTTAAAAAGTTTTGAAAAAGTCAACTCAAATTTTCGAAATTTATGAGTAAAAAAGGGAAAGATTTTTTTTTTTTTTTGAATTTTTAATGATGAGTGGGAAAAACATGAAAAAGACTCAATGCATGAAAATTTTGGATCAAAACAATGAATGCATGCAAGAATGCTATGAATGTCAAGATGAACACCAAGAACACTTTGAATGTCAAGATGAACATCAAGAACTTATTTTTGAAAAATTTTTAATGCAAAGAAAACTTGCAAGACACCAAACTTAAAAATTTTTCATGTATAGACACTATGAATGCAAGAATGCATATGAAAAACAAGAAAAGACACAAAACATGAAAACATCAAGATCAAACAAGAAGACTTACCAAGAACAACTTGAAGATCATGAAGAACACTATGAATGCATGAATTTTTCGAAAAATGCAAGATGAATATGCAATTGACACCAAACTTTCAACTTGACTCAAGACTCAAACAAGAAACATGAAATAGTTTTGATTTTTATGATTTTTTTTTATTTTTTTGGATTTTTGTATATCTTTTTTCAAAAAAACATATAGGAAAAAGAAAATAAGGATTTCAAAATTTTTTAATATGAATTCCAGGAATCTTGTATTCTTAGTCTAAAGCTCCAATCCGAGGGTTAGGCATGGCTTAATAGCCAGCCAAGCTTTAGTATGTAACTCAGACATGCCACGGCTGACATTCCAATTAACTTGCCTCTATGCTGATGGTTGGAAGCCCCTATCCAAAAGAATTAGACATGGCTTTACAGCCAGCCAGGCTTCAACATGCTTCATGAAACTCTAGAATTCATTCTTAAAAATTTTGAAGAAAAATATATTTTTGAAAAGATTTATTTTTTTTTTCGAAAACAGATGAGAAATTTTTGAACGGTTTTTGAAAAATTTTTGAAAATAAAACGAAAAGAAAATTACCTAATCTGAGCAACAAGATGAACCGTCAGTTGTTCAAACTCGAACAATCCCCGGCAACGGCGCCAAAAACTTGGTGCACGAAATTGTGATCTCAGGCAACGGCGCCAGAAACTCTGTACGCACGTCATAATAAATCATTTTTCATTCACAACTTCGATACAACTAACCAGCAAGTGCACTGGGTCGTCCAAGTAATAAACCTTACGTGAGTAAGGGTCGATCCCACGGAGATTGTTGGTATGAAGCAAGCTATGGTTACCTTGTAAATCTCAGTCAGGTGGATATAAAATAGTTATGGAGTTTTCGAACATAAAAAATAAATAGATAGAAGATAAGGATAGAAACACTTATGTATATCATTGGTGAGAACTTTAGATAAGTGTATAGAGATGCTTTCGTTCCTCTGAACCTCTGCTTTCCTGCTGTCTTCATCCAATCAATCTTACTCCTTTCCATGGCTGGCTTTATGTAAGGACATCACCGTTGTCAATGGCTACTTTTTATCCTCTCTGGAAAATGGTCCGATGCGCTGTCACTGCATGGCTAATCGTCTGGAGGCATCACCCTTGTCAATGGCTGCATCCCATCCTCTTGTGAAAATGGTCTAAATGCTCTGTCACAGCACGGCTAATCATCTGAGGTTCTCGATCATACTGGAATAGGATTCACCCTCCTTTTGCGTCTGTCACTACGCCCAGCACTCGCGAGTTTGAAGTTCGTCATAGTCATTCAATCCCAGAGTCCTACTCGGAATACCACAGACAAGGTTTAGACTTTTCGGACTCTCATGAATGCCGCCATCAATCTAGCTTATACCACGAAGATTCTGATTAAGAGATCCAAGAGATACTCATTCAATCTAAGGTGGAACGGAAGTGGTTGTCAGGCACGCGTTCGTGGGGGAATGATGATGATTGTCACGTTCATCACATTCAGGTTGAAGTGCGAATGAATATCTTAGAAGCGAAATAAGTTGAATTGAATAGAAAAACAGTAGTACTTTGCATTAATCTTTGAGGAACAGCAGAGCTCCACACCTTAATCTATGCAGTGCAGAAACTCTACCATATGAAAATACATAAGTGATAATGGTTCAGGCATGGCCGAATGGCCAGCCCCTATGAAAGTCTAAGATAGCATAAAACTGATCAAAGATGTCTAATACAATAGTAAAAAGTCCTATTTATAATAAACTAGTTACTAGGGTTTACAGAAGTAAGTAATTGATGCATAAATCCACTTTCGGGGTCCACTTGGTGTGTGCTTGGGCTGAGCTTGAATGTTACACGTGTAGAGGTCAATCTTGGAGTTGAACGCCAGTTTGTAACGTATTTCTGGCGTTCAACTCTGGCTTGTGACGTGTTTCTGGCGTTTAACTCCAGACAGCAGCGTAGAACTGGCGTTCAATGCCCTTTTACATCATCTAAACTCGACCAAAGTATGGACTATTATATATTGCTGAAAAGCCGTGGATGTCTACCTTCCAAAGCAATTGGAAGCGCGCCATTTTGAGTTCTGTAGCTCCAGAAAATCCACTTTGAGTGCAGGGAGGTCAGAATCCAACAGCATCAGCAGTCCTTCTTCAACCTTTGAATCTGATTTTTGCTCAAGTTCCTCAATTTCAGCCAGAGAATACCTGAAATCACAGAAAAACACACAAACTCATAGTAAAGTCTAGAAATGTGAATTTAACATAAAAACTAATAAAAACATCCCTAAAAGTAACTAGATTCTACTAAAAACATACTAAAAACAATGCCAAAAAGCGTATAAATTATCCGCTCATCAGTCCCCATACTTTCACTAAAATTGCAAATTGGTCCCTGTTGTCAAACATGTGCAGGTCACATGTTCAAAATAAAGAATATTCTGAGAATATTCTGTTAAATCAAACACTGTTTGAACGGCGAGGACTAAATTGTAAATTTTAATTCTCTTTAGGGACCCAATTATAAACTTTTAAAGTGTAGGGACTAATTTGTAATTTTACTGAAAGTATAGGGACTAACTGTGTAATTTAACCTAATATTTATTCTATATTCAGAATGCTGAAGATGAGCTTAGCAACCGAGACTGATCCTTCGTTTCAAGGACAAACGGAGAAAAGCAGTATAAACAAACCTTCGGATTCCATGTAATTTCTTTTTCTTATATCATTTTCTAAATTCTTTTTTTACCATATTCTTCTAATTCTATATATATATATATATATATATATATATATATATATATATTTAGAACTAAGAGCCCTTTAATATTTTATTCAAGAAAACAAAGGCAGAAAAAAATAAAAATCTGCAACTACGTAAGTTCTAAAAAAAGAGCCTTTCCGAGTGTATTTGGTTATTATTTGGGTGCATTGTTATCTTATTTGGGTGTATTTCAGGTTCAATCGAGAAGAAGAATTGTTGAGTGAGCCAGCTCAACAACAGATGATCTTTTTTTGACCGTCCTCTCAACCGCTTAATATGTAAGTTTTATAACAAAATTTCAACCTTCTAATCATCTATTTTAAAAGGGCTTTCTTAACGTTTTATTTTTGTCTTGTTTAGAGTTCCAATTCAACTATGCCTGCCTTCATCCCAAACAACATCAGCAAGCCCTGTGCCACTAATTGAACCATCTCCCCCAACAGAGAGGTGAGCAAAAATATTCGGGTGCATTTCATTATTGTTTGGGTATATTGTTTTCTTATTTAGGTGTATATCTTGAAAATTGAGTTGTAATTGATTTTTTTATAATCTGATTCATTTTCTCTAACCCCGCAGCACTCCACAACCCCAGGGTTGATGAAAGCAAATCAATGGTGCCACCAGCTCCATTTAAAATGTAAGTTCATCACAATAGAACTTGGTTTTCGATATCACTCGTTTATTCTTATTCTTATAGTACGATATATGTCAACACGCAGTGATCCAGCCCCTAAAGCCACTGCTGCTGCACTATTGATGATGGCTCGGACAGCATCCTATGTACCTAGAGAATTACCGTTGCCATCATTCAGGCTTCGCTTGAATGATTCAAACCAAGAAGAAACACAGACCCAAAAGGGGGTGGGGCAACCAGAACCTCAGGTGGAAAAAAGTCTAGAAACCACAATACTAACAGAAGAATTAGATGTGCTGGTGGAAAAAATTGCAAAGAGTGGAGAAAAGACAACACCAGATTTTTCAGAAGGTAAAAGTCCCCCAACTGAAAAGCAGACTGTGAGCCAGATTTTTGGCAAGTTTGAAACTCCTACAAGGAGAAATTTAATGTCGGCCAAAATGAAAGAAAAATGCTACCTCTGGGCCACACGTATAAGGACATACGCGGACGACAGTACTGATGAGTATGATCCACTTTGCACACTCAATGCCCAACAACCGTTGGTGTTGTCAAGAGTCCACTTTACATCTCTAAAAGCTACTTCAATATCGAAGCTGACGTAAGATTAGAATAAGATTAATGATTATGTTATGACATGTGACTGCAATATTGATTGATGTAATTAATTTGGCTGTTTTGTTTTTCTAGATTATCACTGCTATGTGCCTGATCCTCAACCAAGAAAATATTAAAAGATTCCAAGAAGAAATTTACTATCTCCCACCTAATATTGTGGTAAGGTGTAATGTATTAAAATTTGGGTGCATTTTGTTATCTTTTAGGTGTATTAAAAGATTTCTTTTGGTGTTTCACAAATGCTGTAGAACATGGCCATTGGAAATCATCCAGCTGGGGAGTTCTTACAGCCAAAATCCAAAAAGCTATTTAATGTCGAAGACTACCCAATGTTTATACCCTTTTTGGACCGGAAAAAATTAGCATCACATCCATATGTAAGTCTTCATTTCTAAAACTTCTTATCACAATTCTTTGTTTATCTACGAATTAAACTAAAATACTGTTCAATGTGGAGATGTTTCAGATTTTTGCACCTGTTTGCTATTCAGAGCATTGGTGGATATGGGTGGCTGACGTAAGAAAGAAAAAATTTTATATACTTGACCCCTATCACAAGACGTGTCCCTCCAAACCCAGAATGAAGCTAAATAAATTTATTGTAAGTTGATTATGGTTTTTTCGTTTTAAAATTTGGGAGAATTTGAATTCAAAGTAAGTTGTATATTGTAATCCTTTGGGTGTATTCATTTATTAGATTTATTCCTTCTTATATTCGGCTTTGTTTTTTGTTTTTAGGGGTATGTGATTTCGAGAATTAGGGTATGCCGGGGGCACCTCTCAAGATAAAAGATCGTGAAATAGAACCTCCTTACATTGACATTTCAGGCCAACAAACATCGTACGAATCTTTCACTCTAAAAATTGTGTTCTCTTGCTGTCCTATTTTAATTTGCTATGGTAAATTATTTTTGGTTTTCAGCTATGATTGTGCTGTTTATGTCATGAAATGTCTTGAAATAATTGAGTCTCAAAAAGTTAAAAGGGGAAGTATGAGTGAGACAATTAGGCTCGTGTAATTGTATTTAAAACTATATAACTCTCTATTACTTTTCTAAATTAACAGAGTTGATTAAAAAAATATTCTTTCAAACTGTAGGCAGAGGTGGACCACTTCAGAGTTGAATTTGCTTCCCGAATTCTTTTTCATGACATGAATCGTGACAGAGATACAGCGATCAAGGGAAGTGAAGCAATGAGATTGTCGAAGCCATCTGCAGCTTTGTTGAGTCCATATTGTCAAGTAGATTCATATGATATTGACAGTGACAGTGATTGATTTCAGTTTTATCTAGTCTTGAAATAGTTTGAACACTTGTAAATTTTGTGAATATTTAATGCATTTGTATTATAAAATTTGTTTGCATAAATAAACTGTCTGTGCTGTATTCAAAAGCTGTAAATTATAGGTACATAAAAAATAAAGGAAAACAATACCAAACCAACTAATACGCCCAATTACTTTAATTATGTACCCAAATATAACCCGAATACACCCATTTGATATACCCTAAAACCTAAACCCTAAACCTGTAAACCCTAAAACCCTAAACCCCTAAAACCTAAACCCTAAACCCTAAACACCTAAAACCTAAACCCTAAAATCCTAAACCCTAAACCCTAAACCCTAAACCCTAATTCCTAAACCCCCAGACCCTAAACCTTAATTATGCACCCAAATATAACCCGTATACACCCAAATATATACCATAAACCCCTAAAACCTAAAACCCTAAAAGCCTAAACCCTAAACCCTAAACATGTAAACCCTAAAACCTAAACCCTTAAAACCTAAATCCTAAATCCTAAACCCTAAACCCTAAACACCAAAACCTAAATGTCAAACCCTAAACCCTAAAACCTTAGACCCTAAACCCTATACCTTAATTATGCACCCAAATATAACCCATACGCACCCAAATATATACCCTAAAACACTAAACCCTAAAACCCTAAACCCCTAAACCCCAAACCCTAAACCCCTAACCCTAAACCTTAATTATGCACCCAAATATAACTCGTATACACCCAAATATATACCCTAAACCCCTAAACCTCTAAACCCTAAACCCCTAAACCCCTAAAACCATAAACCCTAACCCCTAAACCTTAAACCCTAAAACCCTAAAATCTTAAACCCTAAAAAATAAAAAGAACACTAATTTCTAACATAAACAGCAGCATCTGAAAAATATAAAATTAAAATGTCAAACACAAGAATATTCAGAAATACACCCAAAAAACTGAGCATTACACCAATATCCTGTAATTATACACCTAAAAAACTATCACTTGTTGTTGGTTCAATGAACTGATAATTCATAACATGTCCGTGATATTGGCTGGAATTTGGTTGTACCACTGATGCAGCATCAAAAAGGTTTAACTGGAAATAATAAACTCACATATTAGCAAAACTATTAACAAGAAAATTAAACTCAATCACTACCTATTTAAAGAACATCACTTTTACCTCGCTTATAGCTTTGGTTTTCTTCTTCTTTGAGGCATTTGCAATCTGTTTGTCCAACTTTGAACCTAGACTATTTTTTTTGAACCCTTGGAGGGCTTTGAAGCTCGTTAACGGATTCCAAGTTGGCATTTTCGTGAGATAACGAACATGTCCCCTTCCTTTTGGCTTTCAGTTCTTCCATCTCAACCATGACGTTATCGTAGGCACGGTGCAGAATGGCGGTCAGCTCCTCGGATTCTGATGTAAATTCGCATATATTTTGTGAACAAAACACCAATTCGTTAAACCTTTTGCTTCTTGGCTCCAAAAGTGGCTCGTCGTGGCTGCTCTTGATGTGTGTGTGTCACCTCTTTACCTTCTTGCTCCATCATTCCAATATATATCTCGATGACACTTGGGTTACTTGTTCAAAGCTTAACATGCTTAGGGCGTGACGGCACAATATCCCTATTGACTCGAATAATAAGCATTGGCATTTCACTTGGGCTGCTACTGAGTCGTAAGTTACCGCAAACTTGTTGAATATTGAGCTGGAAACTTGTTCTCCAACTTCGTATACTGAATATCATAGAGCGGAGTTCGTTAATCTTGTGATGCAATTCGCCTTCCCTTTGAATTGTGCTTGGACTTCCCTAAACTTTTGGTGAGTGTACACATGTTGAAACTGAGCTTCAATAGAGGATCTTGTTGCACATGGTATGACCGTGTGAAAATCTGCATCATCAGATTCTCTCTCTGGTTGCTCCCTGCTTCCAAGGCAATTATCGTGTTGTTTGACAAATTGGATAAGCGAGCTGTTCCGAGTAATGAACTTGTTAAAAAATGAATGCATGCTCTCGCTCATTTGTGTGCTTCTCATCCCGACCCAGAAGTGGTGATCCAGATAAAATGGAACCCATATATGACGCTCTTTATAAAGATTTGCAAAATACACCCAAATCAGACTATAATGCACCCAAAAACATGCAATTTGCACCTCTGCTGCAGATTTTAAACGTCATTACCTGAAAGCCACTTGTTGTCTATAAGACCATACTTCAGCAGAAAATCATCCCAATTCCTATCAAATGATTCTTTGGTATGAGAGTTCCAAACAACTTGGCTCATTTCTTGTTCGATTTCTATGTGTCCCTTGTATTCGTTTAATTTGCTTGGAATCTTCTTCGTGATATGCCAAATACACCAACGGTGAATTGTTGTGGGCATACAAACCTAGATAGCCTTTTGCATCGATGCACATTGATCGGTGAGAATCCTTTTCGGAGCATTTCCTCCCATGCAACGAAGCCAACATTTAAATAACCATTTGAATGATTCAATATCTTCGTTTTTCATCAAAGCGCATCCAAGAAGTGTTGACTGATCGTGGTGATTCACCCCGACAAAAGAACCACAAACCAGATTATACCTGAAACAGATTACCACAAAACAGAATTAAAATCAACAAAATGCACCCAAATAATGATCCTATGCACCCAAAAACCTCCAATATACACCTCTGCAGCAGATTCATAAAACAACATAAATTCAGCATCATAAACCAGAACACAATATTACCTGTTTGTATTGTAGGTGGTGTCAAATGAAATAACATCTCCGAAATACTCACAGGCAGCTCTACTCCTTGCATCTGCCCAAAAAGCAAGCTTAATGGACTGATTGTCCTCGAGTTCGAGCTCAAAAAAGAAATTCCAATTCTTCTCTTTCATTCTTAATAAGTATTTCCCGAATTCTTTTGCATCCTCTTGTTCCGAAACATTCCGCACTTCTCTAGTGATGTAATTCCTCACGTCTTTTTCGATAAAATTTAACTCGCGGTGACCCCCGGCTGCTGCAACAAATTATTGGAAAGTTTTGCTAGGTCTGATTCCGGCTTCCTCATTATTCTCTATTGTACGACGCACGGACATGCTTAGTTCCCTGTGCTGTTTGAGTATCTGTGCTTGATCTGGACAGCAGGGATGTGAATGATGCAACATTACCTTCGAAATGATCCAAACACCAACATTCTTCAATACGTGTATATAAATTCTTGCAAGACAATTTAAACCAGCGGAGGGATTTGTCTTCTCGGTAGAGATATTTTCGATTTCCATTTTTCCTCTCTGCTACATGTAATCAATTGATTCTTAATTTCGTTTCCTTTCTTATTTGTGCACCAAACTCTTGTAGAAAAATCTGCAACCTTTGAATAATCCTTGTAGAATTTTGCAACATCTTCAAGAGAGTTAAAAGTCATCCCAACTTTGGAGACAAACTGGTCATCAACACCACAGAAGGTCTGCAAAAATACACTCAAAATATACCATATTAAAAGAAGCATAAACTATAGAATGCAAATACAACTATAAAACCATTATCAAAAATAAGAAAACCAAAATCATGAATCATAACTATACAGAAACTAAAACAATTCAACTAAAATAATAAGACAATTCACCCTCCGTCAGATGAAAAGTCATAAACTGTAAATGCACCCAATTATTACTGATCTACACCCGAATGTCTGATATAAAATGGACAAAATTATTTTAATTCTAATGAGAACTAGTGCATTAGATTCAATCCAAATAAGGAAGAATAAACAGCAAATATCACAGACAAGGTGCACGCATTATTCAGCTACACATCAAAAACTACTAATTGGATTCAAATTCAGATTCAATTACTAACTAAAACTAAATCACACCTCAGGAACTTCATTGGATTCAGTTTCAAAATCCACTTAGCTCTGGTTCAGCTGACAATCTGAAGTTGAATCATCCATTATCTTCAAAAACGATTTCACAACTTGATGGATAAAACCACAATGAAAAATCTGACGCACGTAAATGAAGAAAAAGAAAGCAAAGAGAAACGCATGTAAAAGACAAAGGAGAAGACAGAGAGAAACGCACAAAAGAGATGGAAGAGAGAAGACAAGAAAATGCAAAAGAAATTCGAAAAAGAAAACGAAATCCTTTTGAAAAAAGAAGAGATATATTTGCGCGTTGATTGATTGAAAAATCTATTAAGCATGCGCGTGAAACATACGTGCCAAGAAAAGCGCGTTTCAGGGATAAGTGATATTGAGAACTTGTAAGACTTGTATAGGAAAAAGATTTGTATGTGGAGATTTTCTGTTTATGTTAAGTGTTGAGATCTGAAATACTAATAACAATATAATATAAGTATTTTATTTTAAAATAATTACAGAAATTATAAATAAGCATGTGTGATACTGTGATTGTCATAACTATAAGGGATGTCAGATAGATAAATAAAAAATTTGATTATTTTGTTAATCCCTGTAATTTTACTAAATTTGTAACTAAATTTTTATATTTTAATTTTTGCTTTCAATTGAGTCTATATACAGCTTTTAATTTTATAATTGAGTCCTTGTTATTATAAAAAATATTATAATTAACGAAATATTTTTTCGCAAATTAAAAGTACCCACAAATAAAAATTCAATTAAATCTTTGATGATCACAATTTTTTTGGAAATAGTATTTTATTTATTTTAACATTTTTTACCTAAACTGACTCAATTACAAAATTAAAGATAATATATAAATTTAATTAAAAAAATATAAAAATTTAATTATAAATTTGATAAAATTAGAAAAACCAACCGAATTTATTAAACTTAAATAAAATCATGCTAGCTAGCTTAATAAGATATGATATATCAATAAAGTGAATTATAGGGTACAGATCAAAAGTCATACAGATTTAAAGATTTGCTTACTAAACTACACTTTTCAAAGCCACACTTTTCACTTAAAACCGTAGCCCTTCACAAAGAAAAGCGTCACCTTATGGAAAAAAGTAAATTAGAAGATTTAAGAGAAGAAATAATTAAGTTATCAAAATTAATAGATCAAAAATTAATGATTTTAACTAATGTTAACTGTAATGACACCGAATTTTTAAAATCAATACAAAATGATTTTTCTCAAAATCTTTATTTTACTATAAGTTTTATTGAAGGACTTCAAAAACCTGAAAAAACTTATTTTTCACATGGAATTTCTAAAAAATGTTACCATAGAAATGATTCCCCACATCTTTACCATACTTTTAACCCACAATTAAATTCTATAGTAGATATGCTTGAAGAAATATTAGTATCCATAAAATTTCAAAGAAATAAGGAAAAAGAAAATCCCAAAGAAGAAAAATTTCAAAATATAATCAACATAACAGATTTAAAAGTAAAACCACCACTAAAATTATGAATATTGAGGAAAGATTAGAAGAAGTTACAATACTTTTTAAACAATTAAAAATGGCCCAAGAAAATAATATTATGGAACAGGATTTTCAAATAGAAGAAGAATTAGTAAATTCTGAAAATATAGAAAATGAAGAACACATCCTAGATTATTCAAGTGACGAAGAACCAGCAATTCCAATACAAGTAAAAAATGAAGATGGAACATCTAAGGATAATCAATCTCAATTTAAATGGGAAACAGGTTTTGATAATTATGCTTTTAAAAAAGGTTTTATAAATAAAGATTCAAAATATACAAAAATACCATCAAAATATGTTCCTAAAATCCAGGAAATGGAAGGAGAGAGAATGCTCGATTTAGACTGTAAAAAGAACGAAAAAGAAATTTTCGAAAATTGGTTGAATTCCTTTTTATTAGAAGCCTTTACTAATCCAAAACTTAGTGAATTGGCTGGAAGAGATATTTGGAATTACATAAGGTTTCATACTAAAGGAACTATAAGAGATTATATGACATCAATAGAAAACCAAATAATAGAAGAATTAGCAACAAAAACTACAGCTTATGATAAGATATTATATATAATGATGATTCTATATAAAGAATTTTTTGGAAAAAATATTATAGATCATAGACAAGAAGTTTATAATAAAGAATATCAAGAAGCAAAAAACCATTTAGCTAATATTCAGATATATGATCTATGTAATGTGGAGTCTTATATATGTGAATATAGAATACATTATTACAAATTAAAAGAAGAAGATAAAAATCATTATCTTAGTATGTATATAACAAAACTTCCATATCCTGCTAATGAATTTATAATGGGAAGATTTATAAGAGAAATAAATAGAGGAACAATTGAAAATAATTTTGGTGGAGCAACCTCTGCAATAAGAGAGGAAATAAAAGAACGTTGTATGCAAGAAGCAACTCAAAAAAGATTTGCAAATATAATTAGAATTTGCTGTCAAGATAATGAAGAGATACCTCAAAAATATGGTCTTAATAAAAATTTTCAAAGAAAAAGAAAATATCAATTTAGAAAAAGAAAATACTATCCAAACTGGAGAAAAAAGAGATATTTTAGAAGGGAAAATAATAATAAAAACAAAAGACAAAGAAATAACTATTGCCCGAATAAAAAAGAAAATTGTAAATGTTGGTATTGCCAAGAAGAAGGACACTATGCAAATGAATGTCCGAAAAAGAAGGAT
This sequence comes from Arachis hypogaea, assembly GCF_003086295.3. Lineage (NCBI taxonomy): Eukaryota > Viridiplantae > Streptophyta > Magnoliopsida > Fabales > Fabaceae > Arachis > Arachis hypogaea. The sequence goes on along the minus strand of NC_092055.1, from coordinate 21,889,692 downwards.
AAAAAGGATCTTACTAAACAAATAGAAATTGCTAAGTCTTGTTTCATGGAACCTTTAGAGGAATCTGATGATAACTTAGACTATATTTTTGAATATGTCTCGGAAACAGACTCAGAGACTGAGTAATAATGCTACATTTATTACTATAAAAATAACAGAAAAGTTTATAAATACTTTCATAGATTCTGGAGCAACACAATGCTTTGCTAGTTCAAATATAAAACTTGATTGGAAAAAATTAAAGAAACCATTAAGAGTTAGAATAGCTGACAAATCAATACATAAAATTGACCAAAAAGCAGAGATGGTTGAAATTTTTATTCAAAATTATAGGTTCATTGTTCCATCTATATATATGTTAGATTCTGGAATGGATTTTATCATAGGAAATAATTTTTTAAAGCTATATCATCCATTCATTCAAGAACTAACATATATAGTTTTAAAAGCTCCACACGATTCTTCAATAAATCAAAAATCAAAACGTATAAAAATACCGACTACTACTATAGATAAGATCTTAAAATTTAAAATATTTTCTATATTAGAGACATGTTATTTAAATTTATACTTTCAGATAAATATCCCAAAAAATAATCTTGAAATAAAGATAGAAGAACTTTTGGATGAAATTTGTGCTGAAAATCCTTTAGATATTAAAAATACAAATAACGAATTAGTAAGTATTAAATTAAAAGATCCTACAAAAGAGATAAATGTTTCAAATAAAATTTCTTATTCCGCAAGAGATAGAGAAGAGTTTTCACTAGAATGTAGAGATCTTTTGGAAAAAGGAATTATAAGATTAAGTAAAAGTCCTCATGCGGCTCCAGCCTTTTATGTCGAAAACAATAATGAAATTAAAAGGGGAAAACGAAGAATGGTTATTAACTATAAGAAGATGAATGAAGCAACTATTGGTGATGCTCATAAACTTCCAAGAAAAGATTCTATTTTAAAAAAAATCAAAGGAGCAACTTGGTTTTCATCTCTTGATGCAAAATCAGGATATTGGCAACTTCGTTTAGACGAAGAAACAAAGAAATTAACTGCTTTTACTTGCCCAACAAAAGAATCAACAAGTGTGTTGCTCTATGAATGGAATGTATTGTCATTCGGATTAAAACAAGCCCCAGGTATTTATCAAAGATTTATGGAAGAAAATCTAAAAGAGTTAAATGAATTTGTTTTAGTGTATATTGATGATATACTAATTTTTACAAAACAGGATAGAGAAGATCATCTTCAAAAATTATTAATAGTTTTAGAAAGATGTAAAGAAAAAGGATTAGTTCTTAGCAAAAAGAAAGCAAGAATAGAAAAACAAGAAATAGAGTTTCTTGGATTAATTCTATCCACTCAAGGAAAGCTAAAACTTCAGCCAAATGTCCTAGAAAAGGTAAATTTATTTCCTAATAAAATAGAAGATAGAAAACAATTACAAAGATTTTTAGGGTGTATAAATTATATTTCTGATCAAGGATTTTTAAAGAATATAACAGAATACACTAAAAGCTTATTTCAAAAAATAAGTACTAAAAAAGAATGGAAATGGGATGGAAAAGATAGTATGAAAATTCAAAGGATTAAAGAATTATGTGAAAAACTTCCAGAATTTTATATTCCAGAAGAAAATGACTACTTAATAGTAGAAACAGATGCTTCAGACATAACCTGGTCAGGATGTATAAAAGCTAAGAAAGCTATAAAAAGTTTGGAACAAGAAAAAGAATCACTAGATTCTAAAGATTCCCCAAAGGAATTACTTTGCAGGTATATTTCAGGGACTTTTACTCCAACAGAACAGAGATATACCACTCATGAAAAGGAAACTCTAGCAGCAATTAAATCTCTTAAGAAATAGAAAATTGATTTACTATCCAGAGAATTTACATTAAGGACAGATTCAAGTTACCTAACAGGTTTCATACGATATAATTTAAAAGTTGATTATAATCATGGACGATTGGTAAGATGGCAATTATTTTTGTTACAATATCTAATAAAAATTGAATATATTAAGGGTGACAAAAATGTTATTGCAGATACATTAACAAGAGAATGGAGTTCGTCTACAATGCATTAGATCAAGAAATTCAAAAATATGAGCAAGAACTCGAAAAATGCAAGCATTGTCAGCAAATAAGGACACAGATCCAATCTCTCAAGAAGGCCATCGAAACAATGAAATCAACACAACAAGCAAAACCATCAGAGTTCAGCCAGCTAAGCGTGGTGGACAAATCAGGTGAAGAAAAAATTTCAGAAAATAAAACAATTGCTGAAATCATTAAAAAATCCACCCAAGATAAAAAATATTATGTAATTTATAATGGCCCCATGAAAGGAGTATATGATGCCTGGAAAAAAGCAGCACCATTCACACATCAATCAAGGATAATTCATAAAGGAGGGTTTCTAACACTGGAAGAGGCAAAGGAATCCTTCAGGGAATATGAAGCTCTCCATCCAGAGCAAACCTTAAAAAGAGCAGATAAAGCTCCAATTCAAACCCAGAGAACAGGGATAATAAGAAACATTCCTACAAGGGCTGAAATCAAGGAAAAGAAAAGGGTCTGTAGATCAAATCTCAGAGAAACCCTTAACATAGTCCTGAATTGGACTGAAGAAAAAATGGCAATTTTGGGATATTATCCTATTGCCAAAGAACAGCTAACAAAGCTGGTTATATTCCCAGATGCTTCCCCATCTGACACCTATCAGTTTTTCCAATATGGATTAATTGATACAATTTTAATTTTTAATGATCTAAAAATTATTAGTGAGTTTCCTGCAGGATTCGTTGATGCAGTAAAGAGATTTAAAAATATGATTGACAATGTAAATCCAAGGGATATATCCCTAAAATTTACAAACAGTCAACCTATTTTTAATAAAGAAGAAGAATGCTTGGTTCCAGCACACCAAGTAATATTCATGTCCGTCTTTTCAGGAAATTTTCAACCAATTGATCAGATTCAAGATTTAACGATTTACAGTCATGAAGGAAGATTAGCCAGCACATTAGCAAGGGTCTTTGAAAGAACTCAAAAAATAACGAAGGAATCTCACACAAGGATTAATTATAAAAGTAGAAATACTCTGCTTGTGTCCAGTAAAAGAAATGAAATTGAAGAAAGAGAGATGAGACTCTTGGTGGAATTTGAATCAGCATTCTACAACTTATCAGGACTTTTAGAAAAGCTCCCTGAAGGGATAAAGAGGAATCTCTGCTATTTGATAAAAGACAGAGAAGACCACAAGTGCCAGCTATGTGCCTCAGAGATATCTGAAGAAAGCAATAATGAAACGGAATCAACTCACATGATGAAAGAAGGAGACAATGCATCTGAGGGTCACATGATAAAAGAGGAGGACAGTGCATCTGAAGCATCTCTCAACATTATTGCATAATGACGTAAGCACTTAGGTCATAGAGCACCAACAATGTAGCTGGTGCAAAAGAACAAACAATGACGTAAGCAATGACGTCATAAGAAGGGTAAGGATGGGAATTGTCCATCAAACCCAACTATTCTAAATAGGTTGCTTAGGTAATTGTAGAGGGATCAGACAATAGGAAGCAGGAGGCTAAGAGTACTCACATGCTAAGAGAGCAAGGAGGAAGCTGCCGAGGCGATTCTATAGTCTGAGGAAGAATTCCCTTAGGAAAAAATAGTTCTAAACTCCCCTCTGGAGTTAGTATCTACAATCTCCCCTCTGGAGATAAAAACCCCTTATGTAAAATATACTAAATAAAGGAAGTTGTTCTCCAAAAAGGTACATCTTCATTCTAGTCTTTCAATTATGAATTATTTAGAAAGTTTAGAATTAACAGAAGAATCTGATTATTATAGATTAACTGCTTTATTAGATAATGAAAAGCAGGCTGTTCTAAAAACAGAATTAAATCTCAAATCAAATGAAAATTTTAATAAACAAAATCTTTTAAAAGAAGTTTTTAATAGAAAAAATATAATATACTATGAAAAAATTCAACTTGAAGCTCCTATAAAGATAAAATCTGCCAATGGAGAACTTGAAATAGCTTTGATAAATAATGAAGAATTAAGTAAACAGATTGAAAAAATTAAGGATCAACAAAAAAGATCTAAAATTGGATGGATTCATATTAGTACTATACAAGTCTTAATCAAATCTACATATATGAAAGGAATTAATTCACCAATAAGTTTAGCAATCTGTGACAAAAGAATTACTGATGACCCAATAGATCAAATAATTAGAATTGTTCATGGAAATTTGGCAAACGTAAATGTTAAATTTAATGCCCATCTTGGATATGCTATACCTTTATCAACTGAAAATCTTGGAAGATCTATAAGTTTGGCTTATAAATTTCATAGAAAGAATCTAATGGAACAAGATGATGAACCATTTTCAATTACATATGCAATAAATTATGCTTTAACAAATAGTCATCATAGTATAATATTTAAAAACAGAGAAAGAATTTATGTCGATGAATTATTTCAGAAAATTGTAAAAACAGAAATACCAAAATATAAAGCTATTGAAAACTCAGTTCTATTATTAAAAGAACCATCAGAAAAATTGGTTTCATCAAATTTTCAAATAAGAGAATCTAAAATTAATAGCCATTTAAGTTTATCTAAGTTAAAGATTAAAGAAGAAAATTCTGAAATAAAAGAATTAACAAAAAAGGTCGAAAAATTAAATGAAACCCTAATTACTAAATTATGACAATAAATAAAGAAGAAATATATGTAACTTATCAAGATAAGAAACAAGAGCTCTTTGAAAGAGAAAATCGTTTGAATTATTTGCAGTTTTCTGAAATAAATCAAAGAGCATTTGAAGCTCTAAAAATAATCTATGACAAGTTAAAAAGAGAAGTTGAAGAGCTAGAAAAATGAATAGAATCTCTAGAAAATAGTGATGAAGCGATGATAGAATTTGCAGAAATAAATAATGAAGCATACAAAGATCAAAAGACCAGAAAATAAAATAAAAAGAAAAAGAGCGAAAAAATTAAAAAGTAAAATAAATGAGTATAAAAGGGAATTAAATAATCTTCAGATCGAAATTGATGACCTTATAATAAAAAGGATAGAAATAAGAATAAATATAAACAAGTTGGAGTTAAACTTAAAAAATTTATAAATGCTTGGAAAATCATATTATGACTTAAAAGAATTAAAACTGTTGAAAGAAAAAATGGAGAATGATGTTGAAAAATTAAAAAGATATTTAGAAACAACAGAAAGTGTAGAAATAAAAGAAGTTTTTGAAGATTTGAGAAATTATATTAAAGAAAAAGACAAACAGATAAAAGATTTTATATACAATAATCCTTGCAAAAAAGAATATTATAAACTAAAACAAGATTGAAAAACTATAAAAATGAAATCAGAATTATAAATACTAGTAATAGTAGAAATGGTCAACATTTTTTATGAATTTGCAAATTATACAAATTATAAACTTATTCGAAGTAAAATATGAAGAGTAAAATTGGTATCAGAGCCAAGTTAACGATTAAGGGTAACACTTTCTCTTTAAGCAACACTTTTAGTGATACGCTTTTAAATCAATAAACAACCAAATAAAAACAAAAATCTGTAAATCTGTACCAAAACACATCTGTACACTAGATGGACCCTATCAATAAATATATGTTATATAAAAACAACATCGCTAGTAACCATCGATTTTTTGGTAAATATGTAGTCATCATTTATAAAGAGCTATAAACTACTACTACAAAATATAATTATTCACGTGTGCATTTCTTTTAGTATGTGTATTTAAAAGTTTTATATAGTATAAGTATAAATTATATTAATTCAGATATTTATATTTTTTATTAATTTGTGTGTAAGGACGAATATATGAGACGAGTGGAGGCTCAGCCTTTTAATTTTTAAAAAAAAAATTAATAATAATAAATTATTTAATATGATTTAATATTTAATTTAATATAAATAAAAGTCTAGTACAATTTAAATATTAATAATTTTAATATTTAAAAAATAAGTAAAAATATTTAAAAAATTTAAAAAAAATATTATTACTAATATTTTTTAATTAAATAAAATTTTTTAAATTTCATAAAATGAATTTTTTTATTATTTTTTTTATTTATTTGGTATTAATTCTTTCTGTTTTAAATATTACAACTAAAAGATCTTTTTCAGACTTCAGTTATAAATATTATGAAAAATAATTCAGAAATAAAATAAAAAATAAATTTTTTGTTAATTATCTTTTAATTATATTGAAAAGAAAATTATTGAAAAATTTAACACAAATTCTATTATCAATAAATTTTATGATACAAAGAATCGACCACTTCATTAATAAAAAATACACACATTTTTTATACTTTAAAATATATTTTCTATCAGTATATTTTTTTGTAATACATCTTACATTATATAATTTTTTACATAATTTTTTAATATTATATATATTATTAACCCAATAATAATATTTCTAAATATGTCCCTATTTGTGTATAAAGACTATATAATGTGAATATATATACAAATTATACTGATTTAAATATATAAATGTGTGCATGTTAAAATTGATAAAATATACAAAATTTAGTGTATTGATCAATTGTTAATGGATGATTTTTTTTATATTTTAGCATAATTTTTACTCTCAAACGTACATTTACTTGAAGTAATATTTTGTAGCTTTTACTTTCAATTCTTACCAGTAAGAATTGATTGCAAAATTTATTCTCTCAACTACCCTTCTTCACCTTCTTCTTTTTCTACATATACGATCATCTTTTCACTTGAAACAAACTCAATTTTAATCCAGTATAATCAAATTAAACTCAACTGCTAAACCAAACACACACCTAGTCTTGGTATTGATCAGTCCATCAAGGCATGGGGTACGTTAGGTGAATCAGCTACTTAGTCATATCAATGTGAGAACAATTCAAAAAAATTCTTCTCTAAAGAAGATCGAGCACAATGACAAGTCTCTCAAGAATTTGAAGATTGGCTGCAACATGTTGAGTGTTTGGTAATTTGGATGCATTCTTCCATGGGTGGAACTGTGGAAGGTTCATGAGTAAAGTGGTAGAATATGACTATGCACACACACGAGTAATATTGTGAGTGACTAATCTGGGAGTAAAACATAGCAATGTGTATGCAGAGGATGAAACAAATAACCTATGATTTTGCCTATGGTTCCTATCATCTTTAGATATTAGAATGAATGCGGGTACTGATCTAACATCAAGATAGTCAAGAGCAAGAAAATGAAAATTAAATCTCTACTGCGAAAATGAAAAATAAAAGTACCATTGAGTATTTTGAGTACATGCTATATCTATTGAATGAAAAAATGCTATATCTATGACATGCTACCCAGTAATTAATGGCAGAAAGGAAGAAATGGCATTGATTAATTGTAGGAAGCAAAGAGCAAACTCTAACATGGATAAAGTGAGAACTACCATTGCACATGTAAAAAAACACTTGAAACACCATTAGACTTCTTACTAGGTTCAGAATCAAGCAAATATAGGTCATAAGAAATTGCGGAAAGAGAAAGAAAAGTGTCAAAGAAATACAAATATTGTTAATCAGCAATACCATAAGCCTCAAGGGCATCACCAGTTAACCTGCAAACCCTCCACTCGTGCAAGATCTTGGCTCCCATTTCCTCATAAAATTTGATGGCATTAACATTCCAATCTAGCACAACCCATTCCACCCTCCCATAGCCCATCTTTACCGCCTGTTTTGCGACGGTTGAAAGCAACATTTTTCCAAACCCTTTCCTCCTAAAACAATCCCTGACGAATAGGTCCTCAATATAAAACCCAGGTTTTGCCAAGAAAGTAGAATAGTTGGGGAAGAATAGAACAAATCCGGCGACCGAAACGTCATTGACAGCGTTTGTTGTGAAAGTCTCCTTTTCGGGGTCGTCAATTGGGAGGTCCAAGTGTACGACCTTAACAACAGGCGTGAAGGAAGGATCAGTTATGACGGAGTCGGTGAAGGGATTGGGGGAGACTTCCAGCAGAAATATCGTGAATGAGTGGAAGGGTTTGGTGGTGGGAGAGAAGAGTGTAGAGGAGAGAGAATTCTCGGTAGCAGAACAGAGATGGGTAAGACGCTCAAACACGGCCATCTGATGGATCATCTTGTGGATGTGGGGAACATCCGACGGGGTGGCCAACCGGATTCGAGCGAACATTGGGTGACCCACTGGAGAATCTTCCGGCGGACCCATGGCTGGTTCAGGAGCGGGAGTTGGTGGTGGTGGCGGTGCTGCAGCTGCCATTGATTATTGGGGATAAACTGAGGTTCAGGGTTTTATTGGTTTCACCGTTTCACACGTATTTGAGGAATAGAGGTTTCTAGAGTGGGTTATAACTTATAAGTATAGCTTATAACCGTGGAAAATTAGAGAATTTCTAACAAGTGTAAAGTATCTTTGCTTCTTAATCTGAATAAGATAAAAGAGAAATGTATTGAAAATTTGTATCTTTTATATTTTTATTTTCTGCTCTTCATTTTCAAGAGTTGTTAGCCACCTTTTTAAATTTTATATAGTAAATTTTCAACAAAAAGTATTTTGTTATGCATTTATGTGTTTTATACATTTTTATTAAAATAATTAATTATTAAAATAACCAATTTTTATGTTATGATAGTCTCATCTATTTTATTATGAACACCAAAAAATTAATTATAATTGTAAAATTATTAATTATGTTATTTATAAAATTTAATTTGTATAATGTGGTTGAACTTGAAGATTTTATTGCTTTTCCACCTATTTGAAGAATAGAAAATTTTAGAGTACTCTTATTTTAAAAAATTCTAAAAAGTGTAGTATATATTTGCCACATCATATTTAATCAGGAAGATGGGGAAGAAAAATATTATTTAAACCATCTTTTTAGTCGAAATAAAATATCAAATTGTACTCTTATATATATATATATATATATAACCAAAGATAGGGAGACTCGAATTCGCAACTTTTTAGATGAGTATGAAAAACTATATCATTTGAGATATAACTCATTGACATTTTACACTTATATTTTAATTATTAAAAAATTATATTTTTTATATTTTATATTTTTTATTCCAGTTGTTCCTACAATAATTTCCATTAGCAAAATGCTTATCTGGCGCATTTACCTGACAAGGTGGACTCCACATTGCCACTGAAGTGTTGAATATGTTGGATAACGGTTAAATGACATGGAGAGATGAAATTCAAAGACTCAATCTGGCCCTGCGGTTGAAATAAAATCCCAGATAAAGCCCCAAATGTTAGCGAATTGATAATTCATCATCGTGGTCGCAGGAATGATTGGGAGCAGTTAAGGTTCTGCTAGCTCTGCTAGATCACATTCACATGGAACGTGGGCGAGGACCACCAATCCTAATAGATCCGGGAAGCTTTCTCAATGGTGTGAATGTGAGATGCTCCTGTTCTTTGTTGGTCTGGTACATAAGTCAATCCTGAACGTCTTTTTTTTTTTTTTTTGTTCAAACTACAATATGAGTTATTGAATTCTGCGAGTTTAGTAAAATCCCTTATGAATTGCATTTTAAGTTAATTTTTTTTCCTTCTGGCGGGAAAGAGATGGTGCGATTTTTTCGTGTAGGCAAATGACGAGGATGAAGCTATTGTTGGCAAACTGCAAGAGTAGTGGACCATTGGAAGATGAACTTTAAGCTAGAGAATTAGGGATTTGGAAGCTTGCCTTAGGATTTTAAAAATATGGAACTGTGTTTTAGGTTTGTTTGTGTTCTTATTGTGGTTGTGTGGATTGGATATGGCTTAGTTGTGGGGAAATGGTATAATTGTTGTTAATTGTAGAAATCAAATTGACATGAATGCATTTGATAGGTTGACTATGATCATTTTCTGCAATGTATAATTATCAAACTGCAAATAAAAATAACATCTGATTGAAGATAAATTATAATAGCTAATATGAAAGTTTCATTTCCATAACGATAATAATGTCATAGTAGCACTTGTAACATTCACCAACCTTGATGTCTATATAGTATCATCATTACACAAAATACTGAAACCCTTTAAAATAGAACCACCTAATCAAATCCAAACTTAAACACTTTAAACATAATCACCAAAATGTACCCTAAATGTGACTTATACATAAGCCCAAGCTTCTTCAATTCGCCTCTGAATCCTGACCATTTTCTGCTCAAAACCATGCCTTGTGATTTCTCTAGCACACTCCCACAAAAGGTCCCTAAGTTCTAACTCTTTCCCTTGCTTCTTAAAGTTCCTCCACAGGTGCCAGACACAGAACCGTGGTAGACCCCTAGAATTACTTCTAGTACTGTTGGTATCAGCCCCTGCATCATTCAAACTATGTTACCATCGTGCATCAAATAGACCCCTCAATTTATGTTAATGAACTTAAATAGACCCCTCATTTATTATTAATGAACTCAGTTAAAACCTTCAGCAAGCTCGAGAAATGAAAAAAAAAATGCAGTTTGTTACCTTCTGCATGTCTAACATTATGCATCACCCATGCTGATGATGGTCGCCAAGATCATCAAGTAGCAGCTCCAAAAACCACCTCTAGTTCTCTTTGTTCTCCACTTCTACTATGGTCCAAGCAATGATGTAGACATGGTTGTTGGCATCCTGGCCAACTGCAGAGAGGATTTATCCCCAAGTATCTCTTCTTCCAATAGCATTATTTATTTTCCCTTGCTCCAAGCAAACCCAAGTGCATGTTTCAACTTATGATTCTTCTTCCTCACTTCAAATCCTCCTCCACTGTCAATATCATCTTCACTTGAGCTGTCAATAACCCCTGGCTTATAGAGAGAGTCTTCAGCACTCTCATATGAATCACTGCTACTGCTGCTGTCATCATCACTACTAGGCTCACTTTGTTGAACTTTAGGTGTTGATCTACTAGCTGATGTGGTCACAGGGTGAATGGCAGTTTTTGGCTTGTTAGAATTTGGTGTGACTTTTGTACTGGTGGCCTTAGATGACTTTGGTTTTGATTGAGTTCGCTTTTTTTTTTTTGGTCTTTTTTTTGGTCGATGGATTGGACAACCCCCAATCCTAGGTTACACACTCACACACCCACTCACACACACTAACCTAGCCACCAACCACTGCTAGGTTTCGAACTTGTGTGGCTTTGGATTGAGGCAAATACTTTTGCCACTGAACCACATGCCTCAGCCATAAGTTGGGCTTGGATGTAGCGGTCTTAGTAGTGGTGGGTTTAGATGAGTTGGGCTTGGCTGTAGTGGGTTTTGGATTGGTGGGCTTAGGTGGGTTTTGGATTAGTGGGCTTAGATGAGTTAGGCTTTACTGAAGTAGTTCTGTTAGATGAGTTAGGTTGGCTTGATTGGTAGTTGTGGACTTTGTTGGGGACTTAGTTGATGCATTGGATGGGGGTTTGGTGGTTGAAGTAGTCTCACCATTTGGTTTTGTGGCTGCCTTAGAGATGGAGGCTGTTGGTGTTGAACCAACAGTGGGTTTTCTGGTGGTGTGGAGGGTGATTGTGTTTGGTTTTATGGGATTCTTCTAACTTGGTGAGGCCTTCTTGGGTGGGTTACATATGGTTGGCTTAGAGATATGTTGATCCTTCTCATTGTCAGCTGGGTTTGGGTGGGAATGGAATTGGAGGAAATCTCACACAAGTCTGGACACTCCTTATCAAATTCTGGTTAGGACACTCCATGTTCAAAGTAGACGTGTACAATCCCTTGGTTATTCTTTGCATGAACACATCTCTAGCAACTCAGAATCTTGCGAAAGAGCTCTCAGCCTAGTCTTCAGAGGTCTTCCAGGAGCCAACCACCAACACTCCACAATATTATCATATATCCTAACACTTTGTAGTAGTCCCTAACTGAAAACACATCCATTGTGTCTTCATCTAACCCAACCAACTCATCAGTGTTGTCTCTAGCATAGACTACAGAACCATCCTCTTTGGTAACAAAGCTACCTCTATGGTGAAATACTATGGTTATATGGTCATCCATTTGCAAAGAAATTTCAAACAAATTCAGACTAACTTTATAAAATAGGTCATTTATAGAAAACGATGCCAAGTAGACACTGTGAAACCCTTACATTACAACATTAACCATAACCCAAAACCAACCAAACTCTCACCCATCAACAAAACTAACTTTATAGCAAACTGAAAAAAAAAACCTAACAGCAAATCCTAACTCCTAAACTGCATGTGCATATTAACCACAACAGTTTACTAACACAATGGCTGCCAAAATACAGGGAAAATCAACAACCAAAAATAAAGAAGCAGAACAAAATACATTGGTCGCAATGGGTTCCATGACTAACCTCTGTGTGAACAATAAAGTTCTGTGCTTGTGGTTTCTTCACTATTGCCAAATCTCACAAGTTCGCAGAGATTTCCAGAATGGTACAAGGAGCTCCGATGAGTTTCACAGCGCATTACAGAGAACGAAGAAGACGAAGTGTCAAGGTTGGAAAAAATGTTGACTACATATTGACGGTCGAAAATTTGATGGTAGGGTAGAATTTAAACTTATCAAAAACATTAAATACAAAACTGAATCAAATTAAAAAGTATACTTTACCAAGAAAAGAGGAGAAAATTTAGGATTAGGAATGCTACACAGATTTACCGTTTAGCTACCCTTTAGTTATCCTTGAGTGTAGCTCAAAGTGCACTTTACTTGTTCAAAGACTATTTTCTATATACAAGTTTTAAAGCGATGCCTTATGAGTTATCAAAAGGAAGCACTTTCCATACTGCAATCTTAACTATATTAAAAAAGAAAGGCCACACTTATTTACTATGGCAACCATTCACAAGCATATCTTATGCTCTTCAATGAAAGAAACAATGTATATAATTAAAAAGTTAGCCCGGATATATTTATTTAATTTTTTTATATTTATGATTATAATACCAAAACAAATGATAGAAATCACAAACTATATGTTTTACAACATACACAAATAATAAACATAAAAATTAAATATCTATCTCATTTAAATCTTCAAAAGTCACCATACAATAAACCAAGAACATTAAATTGAGTAAATAATCAAGTCACATCCAGGTAATTCTCAAAAAGTGCCTAAACAAGAAAGATTAAAAAACCTTGAATAACTACATTACAACAAAAATGAAGTTTATTAATAAAACATATTGGAGCCACAATCAATATGAAGAATTGACAAGCTAATGAAACTCATAGATCTTCTAGACATACCTTTGTTATCTTCCTTTCCTATTGTTTCCTCTTGGCTAAAATAGATGTATTTGATTTATTATGTTACACACTTTCCATTTCATTTACACCTGAAAATTTTGAAGTTCAAAGCATTAGATATAATGACGCAAGCAATAAATTATCTTAGGCACAAAAAGAAAAACTTAATCTATGTGCATGAATTGAATTTGCAGCAGCACAGCAATGTCTCCTTTGAGAACCACTATTGAGGAACTATAAAATTTAAAACTTGAAAGAAAAAATAAGTAAATAAGAATATACAACTTCAACTCAGTCCAAATGTAATCCTGAAATAAAGTTATGATTTATGAACAACAGCAAATATTTTGGCTGAGATTTCCATTTTCTTATGTGGCTGCGCAATCCGTCGAGCATCAGGTACAATTTTTTACGACTACGCAAATTATTCGCATCTGAATTGCGCAATCTAGAGATCTCCTCATCATGAAGTCTCAGATCCTTGTGTATGTAGCCAAATGTCACACCAGATTCACCATCCAACTTTTGCCCACAACGTATACACATGTCTCTGAATGAACCAGGATGTGTACACACATCTTCTTCTACAGATTCTTCTAAATTCTGTTTCACGATTCCTTCTGAAGTAGACGACTCAGTTTCCTCGTCACTTTCAAACTTGCGCCTTTTTATTCTGACACTTTCCAATTCATCTTGATTTTCATCTTCTTTATCGGATGACGCATCTGGCGAAATTGCAGCTAATGCACCATCAAGATAGGCAATGAAGTCATCAATACTGGATGAATGTACCAGAGAGTCTGCTGCAACACTTGACTCATGGAAATCACTGATAGGAGAATAAGTAAAATTTATCAGCTTGGCCATGGGAAGTGGGCTTGGACTGATGCAAAAGGGTGAGGAGTTGGCTAGGTTCCACGCCAGTAATTTCAAAGTCTGAGCATCTGAACCGAATCAGGGATTTAACCGGCAACCATAATAGGTCTTTCTCCACCAATTCGAGAGGGAGAACCCTAGCTTCAGCCTCAGCGCCAGGAAGCACAGCTGCAGGAAGAGAGGCAAGACGCGAGCAGTAGAGCACACCAGGCGTTGGGTGCAGTGATGACGGACGAGCAGAATACGAGGCAGAGGGAGCAAGACCGCTGGCGACGAGAACGCGAGGGACGACCAGCGGAGGAGACTCGGCGACACGCGACCTTGCGGTGGATCCGGCGAGAGCACAAGTAAAAGAGAGAGAGATCTTACGAGAACAGAGAGGATTAGCCGATGAACATCCACTTTTTTTTTAAAAGCTAAAAAAAAAAGAAGAATAATTACCGACTGAGGATTTTAGAATCGGACATTTTAGTCTCCAAGAAAAATTAATACACAGATCAGTCCTCAAGGTTTTACTCCGGCAGACAAATCAATCTCCAGTTCATTTTCCGGCAAAGTAATTACCCAGATCAGTCCCCAAAATTTTAAAAACGGACATTTTAGTCCCAAAAAAAACTAATGTACAAATCAATCCTCAACGTTTCTCTCTATTAGACATAATAGTCCCTCGTCCAAAAATAAAATAAAATAAAATTATTATTATTATTAATTGCATAATAATATTGTACTATTTTTTTGTATTTTTTAGACAAAAATAATAATAAATTTATTCATTAAATTCTTATATATATATATATATAGTCACTCAATAATAATAATAATAATAATAATAATAATAATAAAATTATTAGATATTATTTTACAAGAAATTCAAAGTTAAAATCAGGGCAATTTACCAAATTAAAATGATTGGATGTAAGCTTTACCAAATTACAACAATTGGAATTTGGTTACCATTTTGCGTTGAATCAATTTATATAGAAACTGTGGGAGCCAACCACGGATTCCAAATGCACATAAACCGTGGGAGGTAGGGAGGTTTTATGATCAAACCATTTTGTATGTAAACCGTGGTAGGCAGCCACGGTTTACGTGAAGAGAATGTGAAGCATAAACCGTGGTAGGCAGCCACGGTTTATGAGTAAATGCTTTCGAACATAAACCACTAGAGGCAGCCACGGTTTATGAGTGAGTAGTATAAATAGCAAAGCCGTGGCTGGTGAGGGCGGATCATTTGTGAGTTTTGTGAGTGAGGGGAAGGTTGGTGGGTGAGAGAGGGAAAAAAATTTTTTTTTGTTAAGTTGCTGGTTTGAGAAGTTGAACCGGTTTAGTGGAGAACCGATGGAAGAAGAAGACCGGATGTACCGGTTAAACCGCGTTGCGCATGTGGCTGGATTTATCGACCAAGAGGTTGGTTAAACCGGCTTTTTATTATTATTTTTTGTTTAATGTTCTTATCATTAATGGTAAATGTTAAATTAATATTTTAACAGTTATAATAGAATTTTTTGCTGTTATCATGATAGTGAGTATTTTATATTTATTGAATTTGTAATTTATATTGTTGGCAGAAATAATTTTTTAGGTTTACGTGTTAGTAGTATTGTTAGTGTTATTTTCTCTATTGTTGTTATGCTTAGGGTTTTTTATTGATATTACTGTAAATTGTTGCTGTTGTTGTCTGTTGAGAGTTCGCTATCTTTCTTTTTACAGCCTGCTAGGGTTATTAGTGGTGTGAGAAGACAACAGAATATGCCTTTACACGAGCGTATCATACCGTATCTAGAGACGGCGGGCTTATATCACTTGGCTAGGCTGAACAGTCAGTGGTTCTGGGTTGATGAGCCTCTACTTAGCGCATTCATTGAGAGGTGGCGTCCTGAGACCCACACATTTCACATGCCCTTTGGGGAGTGTACGGTCACCTTGGAGGACGTGGCCTATCAGCTGGGTTTACCGATTGATGGTGAGCCTGTGAGTGGGTGCCTTAGTGAGTTTGAGAATTTCATGGAAAATGGAAGACCGGCATGGGTGTGGTTCCGTGAGCTGTTTGGGGAGTTACCTCCGCAGAATAAAGTGAAGCAGATGACAGTGTGCTACACATGGTTCCATGAGCGGTTTCGGGTTTTGCCAGCAGATGCTACTGAGGACATCGTGCGTATATACGCGAGGGCCTATATTATGATGCTGTTGTCATCTCAGCTGTTTGCGGACAAGAACGCCAACCGTGTCCACCTTCGCTGGTTGCCTTATGTGGCATCGTTGGATGACTTGGGTAGATATAGCTGGGGCTCGGCCGCGCTGGCGTGGTTGTACAGATGTCTTTGTCGTGGAACAAACAGAAATGTTGTCAACTTGGCTGGGCCACTTCAGCTTCTACAGTCTTGGATCTTCTAGAGATTTCCTTGTCTGAGGCCAAGTGATTTCAACAGATTCGGGTTTCCACTTGCATCCAGGTAAAGAAATATGATGCTAGAGTTTGAAATTGTTCATTTACATGTCCCATTAGATGTTATGACATTCTTTTAATTGAACTTGTAGGTGGGCTCAGTATCTACCGAGGAACGATGCAGTAGATCAGAGAGTGGTGGCTGCACGCCTTTCTTTGGATAGATTGCGTGTGCATGATGTGAGTAATTTACTTGTAGTTCATTCAGTTATGTTTTGCCTGTTATAGAATTTGTTTTACGTAAAGTTTCATTACGTGATGTAGATCGTGTGGGAGCCCTATTCCACTCCGGATGTCGCAGCTATTGTTCATCCAGAGATACTACTAGACCAGCACCGCAGGCTATGGACGGCAGTTACCAGTCTCATTTATTTTGCTGCGATTGAGTGGCACCAGGTGGATAGGGTTATGCCTCAGTTCGGCGGGGTTCAGCATCTCCCTCGTTTGCCGCTTAACATAGACTGGCTTCATGCGAAGGACGGCAGGGGTGGAGATAGGTGTTTCCCCTCATATTATCGGGAGTGGCATGAGCATTGGCAGGATCGGCATGCCTCAGTTTTACCCGTTGACCGAGTTGCTGATCCTGGGCCATCAGCTGAGTACCTGGACTGGTGGTGTCGTGTGGCGCACCGATTTCTATCCCCAGAGGTTGCATTTCAGGATCCCAGGCCTATTGTGTTGACTGAGGAGGCTCGTCATAGAGGGTCATCGCAGGCACCTCCTATGGTGCAGGTTGTCGACAGACCGGACAACCGCCGCGTGGACAGGCGTAGGCGTATCGGCACACGTACTACGGATCGAGAGTGGCGATGGCTGGCCGACCAGTTAGATGAGGGGCAGGGTGTTGGTGGTCAGGGAGGTGATATTGATCATCGTGTTCCGAGACGTAGGGCCAGACGACATGGTCAGCGGGATGGTGGTGGACGTGCCCGTGGTAGAGCACCATCTGGAGAGTATCACAGTGGTCAGGATGTTGTTGGTGAGGACATTGGTGGTGTGGGCACAGGGATGGATCAGGGTACGTACGAGGTGGGGGGTTCTTCTCAGATGTTCGCCGACTTTACTACGGCGGCCGTCGGTATGGACATTGATGATCCTGTGAGTCAGTCAGAGTTCTTCAGAGATATAGCAGACATCTTGGGAGAGGATGATGGCACTCATTATAGGCCACAGATGGATGAGGGACATTCACAGTTTGCCGAGCACCAGCCACATGTTCAGGATGTACAGCCAGGTTTGCCGGTTGACCTGAACGAGCCTGCGCCTTCACCGTTGGACCCATGGTTCGCGTTGGGAGGTACCCCAGCTTCGGCTTTCAGCGTAGTTCCGCCACAGGCACAGGTGGATGAGAGACCACGGAGGGCTCGTCGTGCTCCTTTATGCGGCACTGGAGGTCACCTTATTGGTGAGTTGCAGGATGACGACAGTGACACGATCGAGGACTCTGATTAGTTAGCTATGTATGTCCCATTTGTCTATGTCCTTTCTTTCGTTATGTACTTGGATTAATGTTTAAACATTTGTTATGCTTTCTGGTGTTGTATCTTAAATTGATGTATCCTACTATTAAGTATGATTAATGATGTAGTCGTTTCTACTTTATTTGTCTAAACAATACAACGACATTAACACTAAATTAGGCTTTCTTAATATACCAAGTCAAGAAACAAATATTCTTACAGGACGATACATAAACATGTGAATAACAACAATGCTACTTATAAGACTGAAATTAAACATACATTGATAACCCAGCATCAACCTAAATAATACAACCTAATGATCCCCGCCAGCAGTATCTCTTCGCTGGCCACAGTTCCTCCGCGTGTGACCTGGCTGTCGACAGAGCCCACAGCGCTTGGGCTGGTTCTCAGCAGATCGATCCATGGGACCACGGATCCTAGTTGCCTTCGGCCGACCTTCCCTGGCTCGCCTCATGTTAGGATCAGGAATGATAGTAGGCCCGGCATATGGTGGCCATAGCCCTTCTGGTATGGGCGGGACAAACCCGTTACTGTAAACTTTGAACACCTCACTCATACGATACACCTCATGCACATATGCTGCCCAATTAAGCCGGGAGTGGGCGCAACAAGCAATGGCGTGACAGCATGGATAATGGAGGGCTTGAAAGTACCCACAATCACATGTGTGATCCTTCAGCGAGACCCTGTAGCTACCCAAGGAGAAGTTTCCAGTTGGTGTAGTCTCAGCAACCGTGTACTCCGACTGGTGCCTGTCGTACAACGTGACGGTGAAGCACCTTGACTCTCTTATGTTCCTTTCAATACCCTTGACGAATGCCTGACAAAACTCTTGTCCAGCTCCAAGTTGCGCCTCTGCTGTTTGTCCCCGGATAACGAATAGCTCAGCAAGCCTTCCGTATGTGGACTTAACCAACGACGTGACCGGGAGGTTGCGAGTTCCCTTCAAGACGGAGTTCACACATTCACTGATGTTTGTTGTCATGTGCCCGAACCGTCTACCGCTATCCTGGTGTTGCGTCCACTTCTCATACTCCATCCGGTTCGCCCAATCACACATTGCCGGATTCTCTGTACGCATGATGTCGAACCAGTAATAGAACTCCGCCTCAGTTTTTGCGTACGCAGCATTAACCAGCATTCTTCTCGCATCTTTACCTTTGAAAGAAAGGCTGAAATTTGCTGCCACATGGCGGATACAGTACGCCCGATAAGCACGTGGGGGCAGCCAACCATTCACGGGATCCTCTAGTGCAGACTTGATACCGTTGTGCCTATCCGAGATAACAAGGATACCCTCCTGTGGAGTCACGTGCCTTCTCAAGTTGGACAAGAAAAATGCCCATGACTCGGCATTTTCTCCCTCCACAAGGGCGAATGCTATGGGGAGGATGTTTGAGTTCCCATCCTGTGCAATCGCCAGCAGTAAGGTGCCTCCATATTTGCCGTACAAGTGGGTACCATCAATACTCACAAGCGGCTTGCAATGTTGGAAGGCCTCAACGCAAGGTGGAAATGTCCAGAACAGACGGTGAAAGTACACTGTTGACTCATCAATCTGGTCCCCAACTATAACAGGAGACGTCTGCAACACAGTAACTGTCCCGGGCATCGTCAACTCCACGCCTAGCATCCAACGTGGCAATTCGGCATAAGACTCTTCCCAGTCTCCATATATTTGTGCAACTGCCTTCTGTTTTGCTTTCCAAACCTTCCGGTAACTGGGTTTGAAGCCGTAATCAGCTTCAGTCGCTTGTTGCAAGACCTTGATCGGTACTGCAGCATCCGCACTAACCAACGGAAAAATCCTCGCACAGATAACGTGGTAATCAAGCTGACGGTGATCACTGGAAACAGATGTTGCTAAGCAAGTGTGCGGACCGTTGTACCTCCTAACCTCCCAAGTTCCCTTCCGTGCACGGAGCGAAATCCGAATCAGCCAACTACAACTTTTGCCGAAATCCTTGCACCTTCCATGATACTTCAAATGGTCCGATTCCATCACTCGGTACTCAACACCTCGACGGATGCTGTAGTCCTTCACACTAAGAACAGCTTCTTCTTTACTCTGGAAGGATTGCCCAATCTGAAATTCGGTTGACGAACCACCTACTGTAGCAACTCCGGCCGTATGTTCACCCAGAGCCTCCAAGTTTAACGTCGAGAAGTGTGGAGGGTAATGCTGTGTGCCGGAACTTGAAGGACCTTCTTGTGCTTGTGGATTGGCACCGGTGTCATCGTCGCTGTCCCCAAATATATTTACAGGCTCCTCGCCAGAGTCATCGTCCCGCATTGCATTCTCTACTCGATCAGGTACCCCGATTTCTTGATGTTCATCATCTGTGGCACGACCTGATTCCCCCAGAAATGCCTGTTGCAGGACCCCTTCATTAGGGGAACGTGCAGTTGGAACTGCAACCGCTGGTACCAGATCAGCCGCAAAAGAAGGAGAGGCAACCTGCGGAACAGAAAACCGGTTTGCTGGCGCCGAGCAAGACGCACCGCCAGCGGCAGTCGAGCTATGAACAGGATTCGATGCCCCAGAACTATCCAGAGTTACCTCCAACTTCGCATACAACTCGTGTATTCTGAGCTCAGGAAAACTCCTCACGCAATGAAATAGAACCCTAATATCTTCGTCAGCCCCTAACACGAATGTATCATACATCACACCGCTGGAAACTACAGCGATGGGAATCTTGTAGAAGATCTTCTTCACAACCTTGCTCCCAAAAACTCCAAGCTTCTGCAAGATGGTGCTCTTCAAATCTGACAAACTGTTTGACGAACTAACAAATACACTCAACGGTTCTCTATCAGTGAACTTCACACCATATTTTTTGCTTTTTTTAATTTTTCCAGAGCAATGCACTAAGACAAGAACACTCTCTCCCTCACTTGACATTGTGATAATGATCTCCTCAGCAACTACATTCTCACTCGAATATATATAGATTTTCATTATACATAAACCGTGCTAGGTTACAAGGTTTTATGATCATTGAATGCCCTTCATAAACCGTGGTTGCCAGCCACGGTTTATGCTTTTTCTTCTTCATAAATCGTGGCTACCACCAGCGGTTTTTGCTTTTCATTAATAAAGTGTAAACCGTGGCTGCCTACCACGGTTTACATTGTGCATTTCCAACTCATAAAACCCTGCTGCCTCCCACGGTTTATGTGCATCTGGAATCCGTGGTTGGCTCCCACGGTTTCTATATAAATTGATTCAACGCAAAATGGTAACTAAATTCCAAATGTTGTAATTTGGTAAATCTTTCATCCAATCATTTTATTTTGGAAAATTGCCCTTAAAATCATTTGATATTTTTGTATTTAATATAATCAAAAGATGTCCTATGTAAAAAAAAAATTATATATGTTTATATTAAAAAATATGTATTAAAACAAAATATTTTAATTTGAATTTATATTAAATACATATCTTTTTAATACAAACATATTTTTTTAAAATAGTACATCTTTTGATTATATTAAATACAAAAATATTAAATGATTTTAACCTTAAATTTCTTATAAAATAATCTCTAATAATTTTTTATTATTATTATTATTATTATTATTATTATTATTATTATTATTATTATTATTATTGAGTGACTATATATATATATATAAAAGAATCTAATGAATAAATTTATCATTATTTTTATCTAGAAAATACAAAAAATCATGGTATAATTTTATTATATAATTAATAATAATAATAATAAATAAAATTATTAGAGATTATTTTACAAAAAAAATCAAGGTCAAAATCATTTGATATTTTTGTATTTAATATAATCAAAAGATGTACTATTTTAAAAAATATGTTTATATTAAAAAAATATGTATTTAATATAAATTCAAATTAAAATATTTTGTTTTAATACATATTTTTTAATATAAACATATATAATTTTTTTTAAATAGGACATTTTTTTATTATATTAAATACAAAAATATCAAATGATTTTAACTTTGAATTTCTTGTAAAATAATTTCTAATAATTTTTTTATTAAGGTTATTATTATTATTATTATTATTGTTGTTGTTGTTGTTGTTGTTGTTGTTGTTGTTGTTGTTGTTGTTGTTGAGTGACTATATATATATATATATATATATATATATAAGAATTTAATGAATAAATTTATTATTATTTTTGTCTAAAAAATACAAAAAATATAGTACAATATTATTGTGTAATTAATAATAATAATAATTTTATTTTATTTTATTTTTGGATGGGAGACTATTATGTCTAATAGAGAGAAAAATTGGGGATTGATTTGTACATTAGTTTTTCTTGGGGACTAAAATGTCCGTTTTTAAAATCTTTGGGGACTGATCTGGGTAATTACTCTGCCGGAAAATGAATTGGGGACTGATTTGTCTGCCGGAGTAAAACCTTGGGGACTGATCCGTGTATTAATTTTCTTTGGGGACTAAAATGTCCAATTCTAAAATCTTCGGGGACTGATTTGGGTAATTACTCAAAAAAGAAAAAGTCTAGAGGGCCAGCAATTTTGTTAAATTCTGGCCAGCATGTAACCAGCAAAGAAAAGTGAGTCATTAGATGAAATCTCACACCAATCTCACACCATTAAAACTATCATTGATGGCTATTTGATGGCTACAAATCACAAAAGTTGCTGGCCCTAGCATTCCTCAAAAAAAAATATATACCTAACCTAATTCTCAATGTCTAAATCCCTAATTGACTAAGGCTTACTTTTTTTTTTGTTGACTGACTAAGGCTTACTTTAGGTACCCAACTTAATTAAGTTTTTTTTTATAAAATAACTTAAACAATAAATGAATCTGTTAAAAGTAATTTATAAATAAATTATTTTATATTTGAATTTTTAACTCTAAAAGTACTTATTTTATAGAAATGTGATAAAAAGTATAAGTATTATGAGAGAAGTCATTTTTTTAACTTTTCTATAAGCTCTTAAATAGCTTCTTAGAAAGTTGCAATTTAGTATTGAAAATTGCATCGGACATTAATACTATTACTTTTCATAAGTTAAAAGTTAAAAAAAGTTACTTCTAGAGTTTTTCAAACAGAACCTAAATCCTCTTCTAATTCTCCATTTGATATAGAAAAGATTTTTTTAATAATTTTTAAAAAAATTTATAAAAAAAAAAGTGATTTTATGTTTAAATATTTTATGTAAAAAGATTTTATTATTTATCAATTATATTTAAATAAAATAAAATAAAAGTATATTTTTATTTATTTATTATGTAAAAAATATTTTAAAAATATAAACTGTAGTTTTGCAAAAAATATGTTTGTTATTTTTTTAGTATTTTTACTTTTTATTATTAAAAATTTATTAAATATACTAAAAGATAAAAATATTTTTTTATTGATTTAATGGTGTCCAAATAAACTCTAATTCTCAAATAATTAGTTTTTTTAAAGTTCTTATAAGTAATTAATTATCAAGTGATGAATTTTATTTTTCATTTTAATTAGGGTAATTCACGTTATTAAACCAAACTCCATCCAATATTACACAAATCACCCAAAATGAATAATGTTACATGAATCGGCCAGAACAAATTTCTATATAAATCGAAATAGATAGGCTAGATTTATGTTTGTACATAAATTGAAACAGCCATGTTCGAATTATATGTGCACCTAGTAAATCTAAGAAGGCAGTTTCGATTTATATGTGAATGCAACGTTATCTAAGAAATCTAATTGTACCGTTTCGATTTATTTTAAATCATGTTCTTTTGATTTATTCAGGAGCTAAACAATATAAATCATGTATTTACCTAAACTATTAGGATATTACAAATTTTTATAGTACTCCTAACATCTTTTAAGAGCTTGTTTGGGTGAACTTTTAAAAAAATATCTTTTTTCGAGTTATCTTTTTTTAAAAGATCTTATGAAAAAGTAAAAGCAATTTTATGTTTGGGTATCTCATGCAAAAAGATCTTTTTATCTATCAATTATGTTTGGATATAACAATATAAAATTACTTTTTTGTTTATTTATTACATGAAAAATATTTTTTTTAAGGAAAAAAGATCTTTAAAAAAAAGATGTAAATTACAGCTTCTCAAAAAAGATATTTTTCTGATTTTTCTAGTACTTTTACTTTTACTACTCAAAATTTGCCAAACACGCTAAAAAATAAAAAGATATTTTTTAATTGAAAAAAGATCTTTTTTATCAAAATAATGGCGCCCAAACAAGCACTAAGTCATTTTTTTAAAATTATTTTGCATGGAATAATTTTTTTTTGTAGTATAACTTAAATAAATTTATTAAAAAAACTTGTTAAAAAATATATTTATTAAAATTTCAATTACAATACTCTTCTACATACTTAATAATTTAGAAATTAAAACAATTATTTTATTTCATGCGAAATAATTAAAAGAAAGATTAAATTTAAATGTAAATATTTATACATGTACTCAAATTTTAAATAAAATATTTTACATAATCAATAATAATTTAGAAATTAAAAAAATTATTTTATTTCATGCATTTAAAAAAAATAAACTAACAAAATATTTAATTATGAGATTTATTTAAAATTAATATTTATTTATTAAATTAAATATAACATATAAAATAACATATTTTAATATTTTTTTAAGTATTTTTAATAATTTTTTTATTTTTATTTTTATTAAAATATATTATTTTATATGTTATATTTAATTTAATAAATAAATATTAATTTTGAATAAGTCTCATAATTAAATATTTTGTTAGTTTATTTTTTTAATGTATGGAATAAAATAATTTTTTTAATTTTTAAATTATTATTGATTACGTAGAGTATTTTATTTAAAATTTGAGTACATGCATAAATATTTACATTTAAATTTAATCTTTTTTTAATTACTTCGCATGAAATAAATTAATTGTTTTAATTTCTAAATTATTAATTATGTAGAAGAGTATTGTATTTGAAATTTGAATAAATATAATTTTTAACAAATTTTTTTAATAAATTTATTTAAATTATATCACAAAAAAAATTATTCCATGCAAAACAATTTAAAAATATGACTTAAAAGATGTTAGGAGTACTATAAAAATTTGTAATATCCTAGTGGCTTGGGTAAATACATGATTTATATCGTTTAGCTCATTGCTGAATAAATGAAAACAACTTGTTTCGAATTACTAGCTGAACCATGTGCATGATTTAAAATAAATCGAAACAGTGGGTGTAGATTTACTATACATCAGTTGGATGCATAAATCAAAACAGTCCAATTAGATATATTAGGTAATGTTGCATTCACATAAATCTAAAAGCCTCGTTAGATTTACTAGGTACACATATAAATCGAACAGGACTATTTCGATTTATGTACAAACATAAATCTAGCTTATCTATTTTGATTTATATAAAAATTTGCTCTAGATGATTTACGTAATATTATTATTTTGAGTAATTTGTATAATATTGGATGGAGTTTGGTTTAATAACATGAATTATCCTTTTAATTAAGTTGATAACAATAATTTTTTTAAAATCTTTATAAAGTATTCTAAACTTTATGATAAAGAAATCTAAATTTATAGTGATACATAGATAAGTTCGATAATAAAATGTGTTTCATTAATTTTTTATTTTATAATTATAAAAAGACAACTTCACAATTTTCTTTTAATCAAATAGAGATATTTGTCAAAGCATATATAGGAGGTTATGAATTGGAATTGGAGAGTCTCTATTCTTTTAATTCAGATGACTGCAAATAGTGTTGCAGATTGTATGACTTCTGTCGCGGACATTTACTCGAATTGAAACCAACCATAGAGTAAGTTTCAACATCTAATAAATTTAGATATGACCCTAGCCAATTAATTTAGTTTTGTCTCTTTTTTTTCTTTTTTTTCTATTTAATCACAAAAAAATAGAGATATTTATAAAAAAAAAAAATTTATGATCGTCATATTTCTTCCTATTATATGTGGAAGGTTTTTCTTTCCTTCCTTCTTCACAAAACCAAATAAAAAGACAATCAAACAAAAAAGACGGTATTCGAAAAGTAAAAATTAGATCGGATGAGTCATGTGATTTAGTGGCAAATGTATTTGTTTCAAACTAAAGCCACACAAGTTTAAAACTTTGCAGTGATTGGTAGCTAGATTAGTGTATGTGAGTGAGTGTGTGAGTGTGTAACTTAAGATTGAGGGTTATCTAATCCATCGACTAACAAAAAAAAAAAAGTAAAAATTAGATCAAGAGGGACGACTCAATTTTTTTAAACATTTATGAAAAGTACACTGAACAAAAAATCAATCTAAATAAATTAGCAGTATTTTTTAGTACCAACAATAACTTCATAAGAATCTAACCAATACATTAAGAGTTTGAGGTTAGGAATTAGAATTTACTCAAGAGTTGAATTTTTTTATTTTAAAATAATTAAAAATAAATAATTTGAATGTCTTTAAAAATTTTAATTCTCATTTTTTCTTTATTTATAAATCAAACTAAGAAGAGTCTGATTTTCAAATCTACTCTTACACTTTTTAAATTTAAATTTTATTCTATTAATATATTATAGTCATTTTAAATCATAAAATTAAATTTTAAATAGAAATAATTTTTTTTAAAAAATAAAATTCTTTCTCGTGTTAAATAATTTCCAAACAAACTCTAAACATTCCACATCTTGATATGCAAGATAATTATACAAATACCAGGGGTTCTCATTGGCGGTACATAAGTGATAGCATGAGTGGAGCTATATTGTAGTAAAGGGGATAATGGCCTCTCTAATTTTAATATTTTATACATAAATTATATGTAAATTTTAGTTTAGTCTCCTTTAAAATTTTATTTTAATTTTATTTTATTATATAAATATTTTAGCCTCCTCTAATCTTTTATCTAGCTCCGCCCCTAAGTGATAGGTAGTAGAATGTGACATTTTTTTCAGGATTATTTTTGTCAATGTAAAATCTTTCGGAGTCCTATTTTAGTAGTTAATCCTAAATTTATTTGAAAGCCAGTTCTACCGTGTAGAACATAGAGCACGTTTTATATGTATTAAATTTTGCTGGTGCAGTTATAATGTGATAAGTGTCTCTTCTAAGTTCTAAGAGACAAATTTTGCTACTATCGTATTGTGAATTTGTGACACAGATATTACAGGTGACTTGTAGCTTTCATCACATGATAATTGTTCTGATTAAGATAGAATTATTATGCTAATGGATGTGATCATCGCAACGAGAATCTATTTTTTAGTGTAAGGACTTAGTTATTTATGGGCCTCCTTGATTTTTTTTAGCGTCATTTCATATCTCAATTTTTTTTGTATGACATTTGAAGTGTAAAAATAAAAGTAAATTTATTTAAAAAAATATTATTGAGATCAGTATTTATTAATTATATTATTAAACTTTGATATATTAGAATTATTGTATATGAATTCATTGAGTGCGTTTTGAATAACAAAAAAAATCTCTTAAAAAATATAATTCTATTTAAAATACGTACAAATTAAAAAAGTGTATGTAACAACTATGAGATGAAATAATATCTGATCTTGGTGTACACGTAATATAGTCCATTTATTAAATATATGTGTTTGGGTGGATGTAAACATAAAATCATATAATTTATTAACAATTACGTAAATTATTTGCTAAAATTCATAATAATTTTAATTTGTGAATAGTATAAATCATTATAAATTATAATTTGAATTAATTTTGTTATTAATTTGACAATATAAAACTGAAAAATCAACTAGAGAACTTACTTGTTTTAGTTAGGATTAAGTAGCTTATATGAATATATTTTTTTTTGTGTGTCCAATATATTTGCATTCTAGTTGAACTAAATTCCAATTTTTTTATTGGTTTAGAGATTAGGTTTGAGAGTTTATGATTTTGGGAGCCACTTAGATAAAGACGTTTAAAACGTCTTTTTTAAAGAAGTTTTTAAGTAATTAAAATGCAATATATATAATTGATTAAACTATGTTATTTTTATCAAAATTAGATCAGATAAATTGATTTAACCAAAAAATCGATAAATTATAACTTAAATCGGTCTAAATTAATATTTTTTTATAAAAAATTGTAATATTTCTATTATAAAAAATAACTAAAATATTCTTTTATATATATATTAAGAACCCTAAATTTTAACCTTTTTCTTTTTATGTGTCATTATAGGATTAGAATTTAAGATTTTTAAAATAAAAATATATATAATAAAAATATTTTACTTATTTTCTATAATAAGATTATTATAATTATTTTCTATAAAAAATATTAATTTAAATTAGTTCAAAATTTAATTTATCAATTTTTTAACTAAATTAATTTGTCTCATATAATTTTGATAAAAATAATATAATTTAATCAATTATATGTATTAAATTTTAGTTAATAACATACATTTAAAAAAAAAGTTTTAATTATCTTTATTGGAATGTAACCTATGATTTTTAGGATTTAGAATTTAGTTCCGCCTAAAAAACAAGGGTAACCGTCAACTCGATATAGTTCCTTATCTAGTTTCTTGAAACACTCCAAAGTCCAAACCCTTACTCAGTTACTCCCTTGAGTCCCTTCTCACTCTCACTGTGCTATGCTGATGCCACTTCCACTACCACATGTTCAACAAACCAACCTAAACCAAATGCTTCTTTCTCCACCGTCACCCTCTCCTCGCTGCGGCTGCTGCAATGTGTTCTCTCTCCACGGTCGCTGTTGCTCTGTAATCTCTCTCCACCGTCGCTGCAACCTCTGAGCTCGTCCCCATCTCTGCCTGTGCTCTCTTGTAGTTTTCTGTGCCTACGCCGCTTCTCTGATTTCGCCGCAAGTCACCTCTCACCTTCGTTGCTGCTCTGCTCTCTGCTCGCCCAGTCTCCGTCACTGCCTTTATACTCTGTCGCCGCGGGTCGGATCTCTCCACCGAAATGCTCTCTTCAATATAAGTAAGTGATATGCATTCAATGGAGTGGTGGTTATGATAAGGAAAAAACTAAGAAAGGGTGAATTTATAGTAGTTGATATAATATACAAAATACCTGGAAACTGTTAATGATGTTAAAGTTTACATAGATAGATGGTAATGATTCATGAGCTTGACTCTGACGTAGGTCTAGTGTGATTGATAACTGGAATTGGAGGAAGGCATTGCCAGATTTTTTTTTTTTTTTTTTTTGTAGCTTTTTTTCTCAGTATGTAGTTCCTGAAGATGAGGGTGAGGAGATTGGAGGGCTATTTTAGTGGTAACTGCCTCTAGCGTGATTGAAAGTAGTAGGAAGAGATACATATAATTTAACTATTTTAAGCTTGTTATCACTTAAAAAACAACTGAACTAACTATTATTAAACGGTAAACTGAACTGAAAATTTTATGCACTAATTTAAATAGTGGAACTAGAAGTAGATTTTCAAACTTCTTAGTACTTAGAATACCTAATTTCAAATTCCTTAGTACTTAGTACTATGATAGTTGAGGATTGTCAAATGATAATTTAGCTAAATTTGTTAAATAATCTAATAGGTCTGAATTATTAACTTCACATAAAAATAATTGCATGTAAATCTCCACTATTCTCAGATATTATATTTGTGAGAATTTGAAGATGCAGTCATGCAAAGGGAAGAATTAATTTCATACTTTTCAGTTGTGGCAATTGGCGAATTTAACTCTCAATAATCTCATTTCAACAACATAATAAATATCATAGTTCACATTGTAGTTTCAGGGAAATCGTTATCACGTGAATTTAAGACCATTCTCTGGAGTTAACTCAATAAAAATAAACACTTCTTATTTTGAATAGAGTCCTTTAAAGTCATGCTTTCCTCCAAAATTATTTCATTTATGTTTTGTTTGTTTTGTTCGGAAACCTATAAAAGGTTTTTGTTGAAAGAAAATCATAGAGAATAAGGAGAACGGCCTCATTCCTTTAAGGGTAATGCTAAGGTAAAGAGTGAAATTTTAGTGAAGGATAAAGATTGCTTTTTTAGAACAGAAAAAGTTCATCAATAAAAATTTATCATGTGCAATGCACATATTCATTCTAAATTTAGTAAAAATCTTCACTCTTCACCCAATTCTACTCTTCACCAAAGAAATTTCCTTCCTTGATATTAGTGTTGAGAGGGTAGCATTGTACTTCAGTGTGTGAAAAGTTGTAATCCCATCATCATCACATTGGAAGAGGTTGTTTCTTCCTTTTAGCCACACTCGCTCTCTCACAATGAGGCGAAGCATAGCATAGCTTAGCTTAACTCAATTTCTGAGATTATCACTTCCTGTTTCTCCATTGACCCAATTTTTTTTCTCTTCTCTTATCAGCTTTGCTCTGCTCCCACCTCACACCACAACCGCAAGTAAGAGATAACCTCCTCATTTTTTCTTTTTGAATAACTTTTGTTATTAAAATTTTCATTACTATTTGCGAATTCTGATGCACAATGGACTCCAATTGCATATGAAACCAGACATATTAAAAAGAACACCACTGTTTTTTCTTTCAAAATTTTTTGTAAAATTATTCTTAGTTCCCTATGAATTGTGATTGATAATGAGTCTCTCAAATTTGTTGATGTGTGTATCATTACTTCTCAAAGCAATATTATTGTTACTTGTTAGCCTCTGTTATCTTAGTTGTTAAGCCATGTCTGCCCAACAAAATTAAAAATGTCTTTCTTTTACTCTTTCAAGAATAACATGGAAACCAGCAGCACCCACAATGGGAGTAGCATGATGTGGTTTTTCAAGGATAGAGGGCTTGATGATAATAGCATACAAGGAATTTTCAGAAGGTGCAAACGCCTTGAGAGTGTTAACAAAGAGAGAGCAAATGAGAATTGGGAATACTTGAGAAGCATTGGAATTCAAGAAAGAAAGATTCCATCTGTTGTTTCGAAATGCCCCAAGATCCTCGCTCTCGGCCTCAATGAGAAGATTGTCCCCATGGTTGAGTGTCTCAGGACATTAGGAACAAAGCCCCATGAAGTCACCTCTGCCATAGCCAAGTTCCCTCACATACTCTCACACAGTGTCGAAGAGAAACTTTGTCCCCTTTTGGCCTTCTTTCAGGCGTTAGGCATACCCGAGAAGCAACTAGGGAAGGTGATACTGCTCAATCCTCGGCTTATCAGCTACAGCATCGAAACAAAGCTGAAGGAGATTGTGGACTTCCTTGCTAGCCTTGGTCTAAATAAAGATGGAATGATTGGAAAAGTCATAGTCAAGGACCCGTTTATAATGGGTTATAGTGTTGATAAGAGACTCCGACCAACTTCAGAGTTTCTGAGGTCAATAGGCCTGAGTGAGTTAGATCTTCAGGCGGTGGCTGTGAACTTCCCAGCAATCTTAAGTAGAGATGCGAAAAAGGTTTTGATGCCCAATTATGATTTCTTAAAGAAATGCGGATTTCAAGACAAACAAATAGCTGCTTTGGTTGTTGGTTTTCCTCCTATTCTGATCAAGAGCATACAGAACTCTTTAGAGCCCAGGATTGGATTTTTAGTGGACGTGATGGGGAGACAAGTGGATGAAGTCGTTGATTATCCCTGCTTCTTTCGTCATGGCCTGAAGAGAAGGTTAGAGTTGCGGCACAAACTTCTAAAGCAGCAGAATCTAGATTGTAGCTTGAGTGAAATGCTGGACTGTAATCAGAAGAAGTTCCACATGAAGTTTGGCTTGTTAAAATTGAGTAACTAGTTTATTATTTGCTATTAGTTTAATAGTTTGATCCATATATCTGTCGTTTGAAATTTTTGGAATTTAATATTCATCTGATTGTTTGCTCTAATCATATTCTTGTGATCTACTGTATGAGTTGATATGTTTTCCTTTGGATCTATAATTGAGCTATCTTTCCGTGACACAGATAATGGGGTTTCCTCTGTCACCATGTCGTGATGGCAATGAGATCTTGTGAGTGCTGTTGTCCTATATACACTTGTTTTTTGGCATGTTAAATTCGTTGCAGTAAGTTTCATGAATTGTGAAAGAAGATTTAGGTAAAGAAACTCGGTCAATATCTGATTGAGTTAAATCAGATTGTAAAGATAATAAAGAGTAGTTATATTCTATTAGGAAGTTAGTTATAATTGTCCCTATTATCGGTAGACATAAGTAATTGAGTCAGTGATATATATAGACATAGTTGTATCAGTAATTCATTCAATACAGAATTCGCATTACAGTATAACACTTTCCTTTCCCTTCTATTCTCATTGACAAGAATGTGAATTCTGAGTCTACTAATTCTGCCGCTTTCTCTGATGTTATATCTACTATCTCTGCTCTTTGCTCCTTCACTATTGATCCTGCTACTTCTATATCTCGTCCTGGTTCTCAAACTCCCTCTCCTAGTCCTGAGTCTGATAATACTGTCTCTTGTTCTCCTCCTTCCTCTGGCACTCAGCCTCAAACTCTTATTGGAATTTTGCTGCCAAAAGAATTCTAAAGGGGAGGTTATTAGACACAAGGCTAGACTTGTTTTACTCTAACTGCAGGAGTTGACTTTGATCAGGTATTTTCCCTTGTAATCAAGCTAGTAACCATCCGGTTGATTCTCATCTTAGCATTTTCTAAGGGTTATGATTAAACAATATGATTTTCATAATGCTTTTTCAAATGACATACTGCGTGAGACTGTATATGACCCAACCTCTAGGATTTACTCATGCTAACCCCCATCTAGTTTGCAAATTGAATAAAGCTATATATGGGCTTAGACAAGCTCCACATGCTTGGTATCTTGGTTTTAATTGTACCAATTCTGATTCTTCTCTATTTGCTAGGTTTACTACAAATTCTATTACTTATTGATTTATGTTAATGACATGTTTGTTACTGGAAATAATAAAATAGAAATTACATATGTTCTTAAGCAGCTGCATTCTACATTTTTACTCAAGGAATTAGGGGATTGGATTCTTGGTATTGAAGTCTCACATCTCTTAATCAAACTAAATATATAAAAGATTCATTGGTAAAAGCTGGTATGAATGACTCTAAACCTATGAACACTCCTATGATAAGCTCATCTAGACTAACAGCAGAGGCATGTACTCCCTTTGAAGATTCTACGTTATTTCGTTCTATTCTGGGGAAATTGCAACATGCAACAATTACTCGCTTGGATATTTTGTTTTCAGTGGACAAGATTAGCCAATATATGGCTAATCAATATTAAGAACACTGTATGACAGTAAAAAGGGTCTTAAGATATCTTCTTGCTTCTGCTGATTTAACTCTCCAATTTCTTAAATCTATCGATTTACGCTTAACTGTATTTTTAGATTCTGATTGTGCAGTTGACTTGGATGATCGGAAGTCCATTTCAGGTTATTGCGTCTATTATGGTCCCAATCTAGTTTCATGGAAATGCAGCAAACAAACCACCGTTAGTCGCAGTGAGGTAAAGCTTAGAGCACTTGTAGCAGTATTTTCTAGCTCATTTGGATTCAAAGTTTGGAATTTGGATCATCTAAATTTTGAATTTTCACTTTAGAAGATAAAGTGAGATCTCTCATCCTTGAATGATTTCTCTCTCACACTTTCTCTTTGGTCCCACCTATGAAATAAATGGTGAGAGATTACACCTTACCCTCTAAAGTGAAATTCAAAATTTAGAGGATTCAAATCCCAAGGTTTGCTAGTTGAACTCCACTAGCCGTGTCTTACTGCGCCAACTGTTTTTTGTAACATGTCAGCAGCTCTCTTGGCTTATAACCTAATTTTACATAATCGCATTAAGCATTTTGAGTTGAATCTATATTTTGTTCATGACCGGTTGATAAAAGGCCTGGTGGCTGTAAGTCATGTCCCCACAATAGAATAGATTGTAAACATATTGACTAAACCACTGTCAACTATACTCTTTGAGAAGTTTAAGGACAAAGATTGGCATTAATGACTTCCTGAGTTTATGGGAGAATGTAAAGATAACAAAGAGTAGTTATATTCTATTAGGAAGTTAGTTATAACTGTCCCTATTATTGGTAGATATAAGTTGAGTCAGTGCTATATATATAGACATAGTTGTATCAGTAATTCATTCAATACGGTATTCATTTTCACATTACAGTATAGCACTTTCTTTTCCCTTTTATTCTCTCTTTGTCATCACTCTTATACAGATAAATGCTTTTACTTGTTATCCCTAATTAATTTGTAAATATCATGAACTTAACCCTTCCTTAAATACATTTGTGATCATGATGCTTTGCTGCTGATAGTCAAACTAAGCACAATTGTAAAAATACTTTGCCAGTGAGAAACAAAAAATGAAAAATTTGGTTCAGAGAAATTTATTTAACCAGTGTAAGGGCTCCAATATAAACTTTTAAAGTGTAATTACAAATTCGAAAAAACTATAAAACTATAGGGACTAACAAAATAATTTAATCTAAAATAAATAAAAATATTATAATTTAGATATGGCAAAATTTAACGACGTTGCATCATCGTATATTTAACAAACATGGATATTATAATTATTTTATCATAATTGAAAACTGAGAAAAAGAAACAAATAAGTTGAATTTACCCAAACTTAACCCCAACACATCTGATGAGTTTAAATTTGCACTCAAATTCAACTCACAAGTTCATGAATTCAATTTATCAAACGGTTAACAAATCAAGTTCAAACTGTCTTATTCATGTTCAGCCGTATTTATGGTGCAACTACATATATAAAATATACTTTCAATTAATAAACTAAATATACATATATTTGTATTATATTTCAATTAAATGTTAACTAGTTAAAACTTTAGAAAATTTGAATATTCTTTCACTAAATATACATATATTTGTATTATATATAAAATATACTTTCAATTAATAAACCTCGGCCCTTTTTTGTTTTAAAAAAAGTGCTAATATAATTTCATCTTTTTATATAGTTAAATAAATTTAAAACTGATTTTATTTTGAAGCTATTTTGTTTACAATTTTTAAAAACTGGCAATTTTTGTTTTTTAAAAAACAAAATTAGTTATTTTATACAAGAATATATAATTGTATAAAATGGTTTTAAAACAAGTACAATAATGTTCAAGATAGCATTTTCCATAAATCTTTATTTGCTAATTTTTCCAATGGTTTAAGTATTTTTTATTTTGGGATTATTATTGCATTCAACCCCACTTAAAAACAAAAATACTAAATAAGTAAGTTATTTTTATAATTAAGTTTATTTAAAGTTTTTTCTTCTTAGGTCTCTTTCTTTTTTTTCAATTAAAATTTTTTATTATTAATTTTTAAATTATTGAACTAACTTAGTTAGAGTTGTTTATCAATATGACTTAGGGCCCGTTTGGAAAACTTTAGAAGTAGTTTTTTTTAACTTTTGACTTATGAAAAGTAGTAGTATTAATGTTGGGTGCAATTTTTAAAACCAAATTGTAACTTTCTAAGAAGCTATTTTAGAGCTTATAGAGAAGTTAAAAAAAATGACTTTTCTCATAATACTTCTACTTTTCATTACATTTCTTTAAAATAAACACTTTTAGAGTTAAAAATCCAAACACAAAATAACTTATTTATAAGTTACTTTTAACAGAGTCATTTATTGTTTACGTTATTTTATCAAAAGAAACTTAATTAAGTTAGTTACCTAAACTGAACCTTAGTCATATAGTGTTACTGTAAAGAAAATTTGTAAAAGTCTAATGTTTAATTATATATTCGCCGAAACTTTAAATATGGATCCTCCATTAATATAATCAAAGAAATTAATGCCTTGATCCATCATATAATTGAGCATTCATTAACTGGGAATTGCTATTTGACAAATGACAAGTGTCCCCCTTGAATTTGGTTCAGTAATAGTTTAAGTTGGGGAACGGTCAATGAGTCAACTTGATTAGAATGCCAATATCTCGATTTCATAGAAAATCTATACCATTGTCCAATCAAAGGGTTCTAACTTTCATTTTCATGTTAATCAAAACTTAACTGATTTTTAGGTATAGAAAGAAACGAAACACAAGTGAGGTCCAACTACAATAGTCTAGTCTCATTGGCACAAATCTTGCAATCTCTAGGTATAGAAAGGAATGAAATTTTAAACTAAACCTTCTTTCGGCACCTACTCCAAAATATTCACACTTATATTAGTTTACTGCAAATGACCTAAATAAAAAAATGTAACATAATATCAATTTATATATCATAGTAAAGACACAATTGAACCAAATATCTGTCTCTTTAAATACTAAAAATGTAGTGAGTAATTAAAAAAATTGAATATAAAAGCTGAGTATATATTTTTATATAGTAATTAGACACATTGATTTTAGCTACCTTAACAATGAATTTGAATTGAGATGTTTGTGGAGATTGCAAAATCACGTATTAATAGATAAGATTATCTAAGATAAGAGATTATAGCTATCTAATGGAAATTGTGGTGCAGTTTTACTATATATCTAAATTTTTTTAGCAATTAAGTGAGTTTAAGTCCAACAAAAATCAATTTTATTAATGAGAGTATTTTATACTAAATTTTTTTCTTTTAGGATCTAATAAGGATAAAACATAATTTTAAAATTTTTTATCATAAAAACTCTGTTACTATATCATAAAATTACTACTTTTAAAAATTTAAGTTGATAAAAAAAATATATAATTCAAAAATATACAATTTCAGTTGATCTCCATTCCGTTTTGAAGTCTTTTGATTATTTTGCTTAGTTCTCTCATCTTTTGTATTTACTTTTGCCAAGAGGCTTATTTTGAGAGAGAGACTTGTATAAACTGTTTTTAACTTTCAGAGTTCTATATTGTCTGTATATAGCTAGCCGACTTAAACTCCGCGAACTGTGGATAGTTCTTTATGCTATTATACTCTTATATTTTGCTATCTTATATCTATATCTTGTGCGTTAAGTTGTAGCTTCGTGGGTACATTTTGCACTTTTCAAATCCTGTTTTTGAGCTGTATTCTTCATCGGGCTTCTAGAATATATTAGTTCTTTCTATATAATATGTATAAGCTTTAGAATTTTTGTAATCTTTGATTAACCTTTACTTTACGATGCGAGGTAAGGCTTAGGGTAATTAGGGTGTTACAGTTAGTGGTATCAGAGCAGTTCGTCCTCGTGAGCCTGAGGGATGGACCGATTGTGCTTCAATGGATACTCTGTGTCTTTTTCTTTGATGCTATTTAGGTTATCTCATTGATATATGCATAGCATGTTTGTTTATGAGTGCCTTTTTGAGGTAATTGAAGCACTAGGCTTTTGATATTGAGACTGATCACCTTGATATCGATTGTTTGGTGCAGACAGGAACCCTAATGGCCACTCGCAGACGAGGTCGTACATGTTCACGAGGAGAGAGTAGAAATGAACAACTGGCCGATAATCATGCCAAGTTCATGGCGGAAATGGCGAATCTTGGGAATACCATGGAGGCAAATGCTGCTGCGACTCTGCAAGCTGTGCAGAGGTTAGGCCAACCGGCTGGAAACGGAAACGGAAATGGAAATGGAAATGATAATGCGGAAGGAAAGGGTGATAACATGGGAGGTGCTCTGATGACCTTGGCTACCTTTCTCAAGGTTCATCCACTGACTTTCAGAGGTTCAACCAATCCTACGGAAGCGGATAATTGGTTCCAGGCCATGAGCGTGCATTACAAGCACAACATGTTCCGAACAACCAGTATGTAGAGTTTGCTGCGTATCAGCTTTTGGGAGAGGCTCAGCACTGGTGGCAAGGAGAGTGCCGCTTGCTACAGTTTCAGAATGTTGACATTTCTTGGAATGTATTCCAGACGGCTTTGTATAAGAAGTACCTCCCTGAATCTGCAAGGTAAGCGAAGGAGATGGAACTTATGCAGCTGAAGCAAGGTTCTTTGTCTGTGGCGGACTATACTAGCTGATTTGAGGAGCTCTGTAGGTTCTTTAGGGTGTGTCAGGGTGCCCCGGAGACCTATCAAAGATGGAAATGCATTAAGTATCAAAGGGGTTTGAAGGATAACATCATGACTGCCGTGGCTCCTTTGGAGATTCGGATCTTCTCCGATCTTGTGAACAAGGCGAGAGTTATTGAGGAATGTGCAAAGACAGTAGCCTCGTCAAGGGACACTCATGGAGGAAATACTAGTCGTGAACATGGCAAGTACTTTCAACCGAGGGGTCAGAATTTCAAGAAAGGAGGACATGCACCTCAAGGTCAAGGCGGCTTCAGAAAAAACACTTATGATCAGTACCAGCGTGGCAAAGGGAGAGGGAATCAGAGTAAGGTTTCTCCGGATTTAACTTGTGATCATTGTCGACTTTTTCATCCAAATGACTCTTGCAAGATTGGTATAGGTGGTTGCTTCAACTGTGGTTTGCCTGGTCATGTTGCGAGAGATTGCACTCGTGGAAAAAACCTGAATGCGGGTCAGAGTTAACACCAAGGGCGAGTATTTGCTGTGAACGCCAAAGATGATGCTAAAGCGTATCCGTTGATGAGAGGTATATGTTTAATTGGAGATAAAACCTTAGTTGCATTGTATGATACTGGAGCTTCGCATTCATTTATTTCATTTGACAAAGTTGAGGAACTAGGTTTGAAAGTGTCAGAATTAGCATTTGAATTGTATGTACATACTCCGCATCAGACGGTTATGACAAGGTCGGGTTGTAGGCAAGTAGGTT
The DNA here is from genome assembly GCF_003086295.3 of Arachis hypogaea. Classification (NCBI taxonomy): domain Eukaryota; kingdom Viridiplantae; phylum Streptophyta; class Magnoliopsida; order Fabales; family Fabaceae; genus Arachis; species Arachis hypogaea. The sequence continues at coordinate 21,850,977 of NC_092055.1, read as the reverse complement.
TCAAGCTTAAGGGTAGAGACTTCGTGCATGACTTGATTTGTTTACCAATGGTTGGGTTGGAGATGATTTTGGAGTTTGATTGGTTGTCAAAGAATCGAGTTTTGTTGGATTGCTTTGAGTGGTCAATTCAGTTTATGCCGGAAGGAGAAAATGGAGCAGTGGTAGTTGAGGGTTATTACCTGAACTCTGTAATGGTGCACTATAGTGAGAAAGAGTGTCAGTGTTATATACTATTGGCTGCAAATGTGTTAGGTAATAATCAGAAGCTAGATCAAATCTCGATAGTTAGAGACTTTCCGGAAGTATTCTCGGAAGATATTCCTAAGTTTTCACCTCAAAGAGCGATTGAATTTGCAATTGAATTGGTGCCGGGAGCTGGACCAGTATCGATTGCGCCGTATAGGATGGCTCTGATAGAGCTGGCAGAATTAAAGACTCAATTGGGAAAGCTTTTGAACAAGAGGTTCATTCGATCGAGTGTATCACCGTGGAGAGCGCCAGTTTTATTGGTGAAGAAGAAGGATGGAGAAATGCGACTTTGTGTGGATTACTGACAGTTGAACAAAGTGACTACGAAGAAAAGGTATCCATTGCCTAGGATCGACGACTTGATGGATCAACTGCAAGGTGCTGGGGTCTTCTCCAATATCGATTTGAGATCTGGTTACCATCAGATAAGGGTGAAAGAGGATGATATTCCAAAAATTGCATTTAGGATGCGCTATGGACACTACGAGTTTGCGGTGATGTCCTTTGGGTTAACGAATGCACCTGTCGTGTTCATGGATTACATGAATAGAGTATTTTGTCCCTTTTTGGACAAATTCGTGGTGGTTTTCATAGACGACATCTTAGTTTATTCTAAGACGGCGGAGGAGCACGAGGAACACTTGAGAATTGTGTTGCAAATCCTGAAGGAGCGGAAATTGTATGCTACGTTGTCAAAATGCGAGTTCTGGAAGGAGGAAGTAAAGTTCCTAGGTCACGTGGTGAGCAAAGGAGGAATAGCTGTAGATCCTTCGAAAGTAGAGGCGATGATGGAATGGGAAAGACTAACGACGGTGACGGAAGTCAGAAGTTTCTTGGGCTTAACCGGATATTACCGGAGATTTATTGAAGGATTTTCCCGGATTGCACTACCGATGACTAAGTTGACAAGGAAGGAGGTGCCATTTGTGTGGACGTCGGAGTATGAAGAAAGTTTTCAGGCCTTGAAACAAAAGTTAACTTCAGCGCCTATTTTAATCTTACCGGAACTGCATGAACAGTTTGAAGTGTATTGTGATGCGTCACTGAAGGGTTTAGTTGCGTGTTGATGCAACACCGAAACGTGGTGGCTTACGCATCGCGTCAGCTGAGACCGCATGAGGTAAATTACCCAACTCATGACTTAGAATTAGCGGCGATTGTGTTTGCATTGAAGATTTGGAGACACCACTTGTACGGAGTGAGGTTTAGCGTCTTTTCTGATCATAAGAATCTCAAGTACATCTTTAATCAGAAAGAGCTTAATATTCGTCAGAGAAGGTGGATGGAGTTGCTAAAGGATTATGATTTTGAATTGAGTTATCACCGTGGGAAGGTAAATGTGGTGGCGGACGCGTTGAGTCGGAAGTCTTTAACGATAGCTTGGATGATATCAAGGAAGAGGAGTTAGTGGATAAGTTTGTGGATCTTAAGTTGGATATTGGTGAAGTGGCCATAAGAGCTTGTTTGAACCAGTTACAGATCTCAAGTATGTTTAAATCAGAGATACAGAGGGCTCAGCAAGATGAGCAAAAGCTTCAGCAATTATTTCAACCAGTTGGTAAGAAGAGGCATGGAGAATTCACTAGGGATGACGAAGGATTGTGGACGTATAAGGGGAGAATTTGTGTGCCGGATGTCGGGAGTCTGAGACAAGAATTGTTGTCGGAAGCTCACAACAGTGGGTTTTCCATTCACCCAGGAAGTACGAAGATGTACTATGACTTAAAGAAAATGTTCTGGTGGCCTGGGATAAAAGGTGATGTAGCTACAGTTATGTCTAAGTGCCTGACTTGTCAGAAGGTAAAGATAGAGCATCAGAAACTGTCGGGGATGCTACAGCCACTTGAGATTCCTCAGTGGAAGTGGGAAGGAATCGCAATGGATTTTGTGACCGGTTTACCGAGGACTAGGTCGGGATTTGATGCGGTTTGGGTGATCGTGGATCGCTTAACCCAATCCGCTCATTTTCTGCCTATCCGAGTAAACTATTCTATGGAGGAGTTGGCGAGATTGTACATCAAGGAGATCATAAGGTTGCACGGTGTGCCATCGAGCATAGTGTCGGACCGTGATCCCCGATTCACCTCAAGGTTTTGGGGAGCTTTCCAAAGAGACTTCGGTACGAGACTATGTCTCAGCACGGCGTATCATCCACAAACATATGGACAGTCGAAAAGGACTATTCAGATGTTGGAAAATATGCTAAGGGCATGTGTTTTGGATCAACCTGGAAGTTGGGACCGTTATATACCATTGATGGAGTTTGTGTACAACAACAGCTTTCATGCGAGCATTGGAATGGCTCCGTATGAGGCTTTGTATGGGCGGAAGTGCCAATCTCCACTTTATTGGTATGAGTCTGGTGAAGTGTTTTAGGTCCTGATTTGGTAGCAGAGACTACTGAGAAGATTAAGAAGATTCGAGCAAGGATTTTAACTGCATAGAGTCGACAGAAAAGTTATGCAGATCAGAAAAGGAAACTGTTGGAATTTGAAGTAGGAGAGCATGTATTTCTGAGAGTTACACCGACAACTGGCATCGGAAGAGCAATTAAAACAAAGAACTTGAATTTGAGGTTTATTGGACTGTTTAAGGTTCTGAGGCGATTTGGGCCGGTGGCATATCAAGTAGCTTTGCCGCCTCACTTGTCTAACTTGCATGACGTATTCCACATGTCACAACTCCGTAAGTACACGTCGGATGCGGCTCATGTGTTAGAGCCCGAGTCGGTCGAGTTGAAGGAGAACTTTTCATTTCAAGTAACACCGGTGCGTATCGACGACACTAGTGTGAAGAAACTACGGGGAAAGGAAGTTCAGTTGGTTAAAGTAGCATGGAAGCGAGCAGAAGTGGAAGAGCATACTTGGAAATTGGAGTCCGAGATGCAGAAGGATTACCCCGAGCTATTCTCAAGTAATCACTAAATTTTGAGGGCAAAATTTCTTATTTGGTGGGGAGAATGTAAGAACTGCGACTAATTAACCATTTGATTAAATAATTAATATTGCCCAAATTAGGTTCCAAAAATTTAGGATGAGAATTAGAAAATATAAATATGATTTTTGGACTCAGTAGATTTTTCTGAGTCGGAAAGTGTATTTTCTACGAAAAACCGAGTAAAACCGCGAATCGGCAACCAAACCGGCCGAACCAGTTTAAGTATGTTCGGTACCGTGCGAGAATAATTAAAAAATAAAAACAGTAGAAAACCGCAGGAAAATTTTAGAAATTTAAAACCGGGCATTAATTTTAAAGGTTTGGCCCAAAGTTGGGCCAAATGGGCTAAAAACGCTAACAAATTGGACCGGGCCCCATATAAATACACTTAAATGAGCTTCATTTAGCTCATTCATCACCAAACTCACACACACACCAGCTGAAAGGAAGAGCGGGAGAAGAGAGAAGAAACACTATTAACATTTCACTTCAATCCGCCATATCTCGAGCTACGGTGCTCCAATTCACGTGCCGTCAGCGGCTACGCGAAGCTCTCACCGAGCCCATTAATTCTATTCCACTTGTGTAGGTAAGATTTCGAATTTTCCCTTCCTTTCTGCTGCCCTAAGAATTTCTACTTTGGTGGGTGTTGGTCTTGAGAAAAATTTGTGTTTTGGTTGTTTAGGTGCTAATCATTAGTAAGAAAATATTGGGTTCTATCCCAAATTTCAGTGAATGAGGTAAAATTTCTCAAGAATCCTTGTAAATTGATTAATTGTGAGTGTTAGGTCTTGATTTATATGAAATGTATTATGTTAGTTTGAATATTGGAGTTTGTTGGAATTGCTTTGGACATTTGGGAGCCTTTGGAATTGAGTTAGTAGCTTGTTGGTGAATTGAAGCTTGTTGAAGTTCAATTTTGGTTTTTTGGCATATTGGGAATCGGTCAAGGTATGGTTTTGGTTTTCTCTATGTAATATATAATATTTCTGGACACTTAGGCTAGTGACCCATAGGATAGGTTTGGATTGATATGGTTGTTGAATTTGGTTGGTTGATGATGTATTATGAATTGATGTGGTTGAGGTTGTTAAATAATGTTGTTGATGTATGATGTATGATGAATTTGGATGAGTAATATTATTGATGTTGTCAATAATGTTGATTATTGATATTGAGAATGAATGAGGTTGATGTTGAAGATTGATAATGATATAGTGTTGTTGATGAGTTTATTGGATGAGAAGGGGTTTAGTGTGAAATTATGGATAATTGGGAGTTGATAATTATATGATATGAGTAGTGGATTATGATACAAATGATAAAAATCTGATGTGGGATGGAGTTGATATGGTTTTGGTTGTGAAATTAGGAAATTGAGAACCTTGTGAAATTTTGGTAAAAACGGATTTTTAGTGAACTTTGACGGATCATAACTTGAGTCTCAGTTTTTAAAATTTGTTGAAATTTGCTTTAAATTAAAGTTCACTGAAAATCTTTAAATGGATATAAAGTTTGTAGGAAATGGATTTTTGTAGAGAAAGTTATGATCATTCAAAGTTTAGTATCAAAATCTGAATTCTGTGCATGCTGCAGAATTTGTGATTTCTGGTTTGTGTGCGCATGCACAATCCTGTGAGTTTTTGAACCTGTGCGCTCGTATATACAGGGGAAGGCTTGCTGTTGAGAGAGCTAGCACGACCTATGCGCACACACAACCAACAAAGTTTTGCAAGCTGTGCGCACGCACACGTTGGAAGGTGCATTTTGTTGAGGGCGTTCGCACGCCTTGTGCGAGCGAACAGAATTGAAAAATTTTACACTTGTGCATACTCACACCTCTATGCGTAGGCACACATTTTTAAAATCATCCTGGGCATGCGCACGCACACCCCTGTACGTACGCACATGCCCTGTTTTACAACTAAAATATTGTTTTTAACTATTTCGCCTTCCCAGCAAGCTTGTAAACTTCTGTGACACATATTTAAGACTTTTTGGCTTGTTTTTGGATGTTAAAACATAGAGAATGTCTTGGGCAGAATTATTTGGTATTACCATAAAAAGTTAGAGAACGGAGGCTTAAGTTTCTGGTGTACTGAGGATGGGTTTTTGGTGGAGTGAGAAAGAAGAATAGTATATTACTTAAGAAACTGACGAACTAATGAGTTCAGAATGGAAATTATGAATTGATAGTGGTTGAGATGAGTCGAGGACTCGGAGTTGCAATGATGAATCATTGATATACTGAAATAATGAATTTTTGAAAAAACCACTGCTGTAACATTTTTAAATTGAGATTGTTGAGACGCTATGGGTCTGGCAGGGACGGTGGTTGGATCCCGCCTGCGGCGGCGGCATAAGGGCGGTGGTTCATCCCGCTTGCATTGAGATGTGAGGTCCATGGCAAGAGTATCCCGCTCGCATCCCTTCGGATCACTAGAGTGTGCAGGCACAAAATCTTGGACGGTGTTCCGAGCACCATATCTCGGGGGTTTCCATTATGATTCCGAAGGGCGACATCTCCATGGTGATGTGTCGGGTTGGCAGTTGAACATCCAATGTGATATCACAGCCTATAGGACCGGTATTCATCATGTGCATCTTTTATCTGTTTGTTTGCTCTGCCAACTTGAATTTGCTTTTCTAACTGCATAACATATCTAATTGCCTAATTGAATTACTTGTCATATATGCATATACTTGTGTTTTACTTGCATTGATATTATCTGTGTTTTCTACTGGGATTGAGGAGGTTCGGATGGCGGTGGCGATGGGATCGCATGGAGGATAGGTTGGTGAAGGCTATGGGACAGCGGAGAGTTGTTAGTTTAGAAATTCACTAGTTAGATTACCCCTTTATTATGTTAAGGTTTAATTTACTATTTAATGTTTAGTTATGCTTTAAGATGAATCTTGTGATGGATATGAAGTTCTAGGATTGCCTCTGGCGTCCCGAAGTCTTATATCTTACATCACTGGGCATTGTTACCATACTGAGAACCTCCGGTTCTCATACCATATTCTGCTGTTATTTTTCAGATGCAGGTCGCAACCCACCTCGGTGAATTGCTTTGGTGGTGACAGAGCGGAGGATCTCCATTCCGTTTTGAAGTCTTTTGATTATTTTGCTTAGTTCTCTCATCTTTTTCTATTTACTTTTGTCTAGAGGCTTATTTTGAGAGAGAGACTTGTATAAGCTATTTTTAACTTTTAGAGTTCTGTATTGTCTGTATATAGCTAGCCGACTTAAACTTCGCGAGCCGTGGCTAGATCTTTATGCTATTATACTCTTATATTTTTCTATCTTATATCTATATCTTGTGCGTTAAGTTGTAGCTTCATGTATACGTTTTGCGCTTTTCAAATACTTTTTTGAGCTGTATTCTTCATCGGGCTTCTAGAATATATTACTTCTTTCTATATAATATGTATAAGCTTTAGAATTGTCGTAACTTTTGATTAACCTTTACTTTATAACGCGAAGTAAGGCTTAAGATAATTAAGGCAATAAATGACCATTTGTACCCATGAGAGATAAAAACGCTGACATTTGTACCCATGAAAGCTCGAAACTAATCTTGTACCCATGATAGATGCTGTCCGTGTGACAAAAGTGCCCTGACTTGGATCTCAGCTTGGTTCGTGGGTTTCCGAACCTACGTGGCACTCCCACCCCCCACCCCCCCAAAAGCCATATCTAAGCCAACCATTCACCATCATCATCTTCATCTTCTTCACCATCATCCCCATCCATCACTGTCTCTTCCCAGCCACCATAACCTCCATCACCATCACCTCAGCACCGCCACAGCCACCTCCCTTCACCACAACTTCCGGCGACAACGACTTTAAATCGAATCAGCAGCAGTAGCAGCATTAGCCGCACCAACACCTTCCCGCAACAACAATGCCATCGAACAACTTGCAAAGGTATTGACATAACCCTAATGCAATAATGTCTCAAAATTCTCAATCAACCATGAAAATAGAACGGCAACAATGAGGGTTTTGGAACAAGGACAACTTACTAAAACTTGAAAAGAACAGAGGAAAGGAGCGGCAACAGTATTAGCTTCGTTTAAGCACAAACAACCCCACGGCCACCACCACGGCAGCAGCGATTTCAGCACACAAGAGAGGAATCAGAAACAGAGACAAGGCTGAGCAACAAACGGAGACAGTGGTTTTGGCGACAGCGGCGGCGACTCCCGATAGTGACGGCAACGAGCTCCCGTGATGATGACGCCCATTGGGTGTGGCGGTGGTGACAGGATCGGCTTTTCCTCTCTCTCTCATCTTCGCGCACTTTCTCTCCCTCTTCGAAGCTCGACAGTGACGCATAGTGAGGCGCGATGGTGGCTGGACAGTGGCGGAGCACGACGGCTCCTCTTCCCCCTTGCTGTGTCTCTGGCTCGCAACGCGCGCTCTCTCCCTCGACGTTGGCAACAGTGACAATGTCTCCCTCTTCTTGCGTGGTAGCTCGGCGTCTTGACAGTGGTGGTGGTGCGCGACGGTGGCTGATGACGGCGCGATACCCTCCTTCTATCGGATCTCTTCTCGTGCTCTCTCCTCACTCTCTGAATCTCTCGTTTCTCTGCTCTCTTCCTCCTTGCTCTCTTATTTCCTCTGTTAGTGTGTATGTCATGTGTTTTTGTCGCCGGAGGTTGTGGTGAAGGGAGGTGGCTGTGGCGGTGCTGAGGTGATGGTGATGGAGGTTATGGTGGCTAGGAAGAGACAGTGATGGATGGGGATGATGGTGAAGAAGATGAAGATGATGATGGTGAATGGTTGGCTCAGATATGGCTTTGGGGGGTAGTGGGGTGGGAGTGCCACGTAGGTTCGGAAACCCACGAACCAAGCTCAGATCTAAGACAGGGCACTTTTGTCATACAGACAGCATCTATCATGGGTACAAGATTAGTTTCGAGCTTTCATGGGTACAAATGTCAGTGTTTTCATCTCTCATGGGTACAAATGGTCATTTATTCATAATTAAGGTGTTACAATTTTATAATTAATTTTAGGGTTTATCTTCATTAGCTTGCTCTAAACTTTCTTACTATTAGCCAATATATATAACAAATATTTTGATTCACTAACCATGTATATAATAATAGATACATATAAGCTAATGTGAAAATTAAATCCCTCATTTTGACAACCGTGCAGCTACATGGTTAGCGGCAACTTCCAGAAACGGTTGAAATAACTGCCACTAAGTATAGGATTATCGCAGCAAATTTATTTTGTAGTGATTTCAAACTATTACAATTTGAGAAATTAGAATTAATCTTTCGTACATCTGAATTTTATTTAAGATTTGTTGGTAAATAATAGATTGTTGCTTATATCAAGCGAAATTGGGTAATATTATGGTAAAGATAGTAGTTAGGTGAAAAGTAAAGATTGCACTCTTTACAATAAAAAAAAAAAAATTAAAGACATCATATGCAATGCACATTTCTTTCAAAAATTAACTATAATTTTCACTCTTCACCAAACATCACTGTTTAAAAAATTAAATATCTCATCCTTTAACCAGTGCTGGTCTCGGATTCGTTTCATGATAGTGGACAAAATCCTTGCCAAAAGACCTCCATTCTTTTTATAAGACAAGACTTCGGCAAATCAATAGAGAAATGTTTGATTGTTAACCAAAATAGAAATTTTAACATTTTTCTGTGTTTAATTTTTTTTCAATCTTTACTCATTCAGTACTTTATTAATAATTGTCACAAAAAAAAAATTAATAATAATATATGTTTACAGTATTTACTCTGTATAGGAGGTAAAAGAAGCATAAAATAGAGAGTTGAGGTCTAACGGTCTCAACATCATTGAGTAATTATCTGCCCTTATAAATTGCTCCCATTATTCAGGGTTTGAGTGAAAGAAAGAAAGCAAATAATGGAGTGACGCGGGCAAGATGATGTTGACATTATAGGCCCCGCAACCAACGGCTGAGATTTGCCCTTGAGCCTTCTTCACAAATCACAAGCACTCTGATCTGATCCCCCCCCCCCCCCCCCCCCCACCACTCTCTCTTTTATCACCTTCCACACTCTCACTTCTCTCTCTCTCTCTCTCTCTTTTTAATTTATACACCAAAAGAAAGAGAGACAAAGAGAACTATCTATCTATAGAAGCAAACAAGCAAAGAACGAAGAAAGATGTTAGTGGGAAAGCGCGGTGGTCAAGCGGCGGCGGTTATAAGGAGAACCACCAGCATGAGTGGCGGTATGGCCATCGACATAGACCGTGATGATCAGGAATTCATGATGATCATGCCACCTCATAACAACAATAGTAATGATAACACCATCCTCCACCTTCATCATCATCATCATGGAATCATCCCTCATCATGATAATGATGATGATGTCATACAACACAACAATACTCCTCACTTTCTTCGGACTTGTGGCCTCTGTAAATCTCCTTTGACACCTGCTCAAGACATCTACATGTATAGGTATGTGTATGTATATACTACCAATTAAGTTACTATTAGTATCCACAAGTTTCAGACTTTATGCTATTTCTCAATATATATATTATTAGCAATACTGGAAAATTAACTCTATAACGGACCATTTCAGTCAATATTATAACAATTCTAATATAAAATCTATTAAAAATAAGATTTTGTTAAATTGAATTTTATATTTTTTTTAAGGAAAAATGACAATTTTTTTATTTGTGAGATGTTTAAATGATATTTTTTTTTCTTTTATTCTAAAACATATTTTTTTTTCAGTTGTGTAAGAGTTAAATAACATATATTTTAGTCTATTTTGATTAAAATTTTCTTTTAATTGAGTTTCAAATATTCTTGTTATTAATAATTTCAGATATTTTTTGTATTAAATATTGGCTACAATATTAAATATATAATGTTCACTCCCAAAACTTTCTCATATATTATTCCTGGTTATTTGTCAATAATATCCTGGACAGCTGCTTTGGTTTGTTTATTTGCGTTTCTTTAAATAAAAAATAGGAAATAGTATATCAATTAATTAATTCATGCTATTTTACTTAGCTTATGGGGATATATATATATATATATATGTATGATATGGTTAATTAATCAGAAAGGAGTGGATGTGTGGTTGCAGGGGGGACACGGCATTTTGCAGTTTAGAGTGTAGAGAGGAGCAAATGAAACAAGACGGTAGAAAAGAGAAGAGGAAGAATAATAATATGGTGGTGGCTTCTGCCTCTAACAAACAAGATCATCATCATCACCACCGTTCATCACCCAAAAGCGAACCCACTACTACTACTACTCCTACTCCTCCTGCTGCTGCGGCTGCTTGCTCTACTTGATATTTATCAATCAATTATTGGTAGTATCATATTATAGTATATTTGAAGATTAATTACAAGATAGAACAAATTAAAATTAGAGGGTCATGCTATAGCTCATGCTTCATGTGCACTTTATTATTAGGACACCATTTTCCACGCTTTAATTTTGCCCCTACCCTCATATCATGTTATATATATATATACGTTCTTCATTGTTATTAGACCTAAGCTATGGTGGATATTTTTCTAATTGTTGACTTATTAATTCTGCTGCGTGAGTGCTAAAAAGTTGTATAAAGGGTGCGGGCTAGCTGATAATGTATTCCGGATATGTGAACCTTTGTCTTTGAAATCAGTGTTTAATTATTAATCTCTCCTACATACATGCCATTAATTAATTTAATTCTCTTCATCTATCCCATAAAAAAAAATTAATTCTCTTCATGTATATTTGTCTCTTCCACCATTCATTACTGGCGAACAAAACCATAAATAAACCCATCTTATTATGTTATACAGAAAAAAAAAATATTGAGTGACCAAATAATATTTTTTAATTAAGTTTAATCAAGTATTTCTAATCATATTTATTTTTTCGCTTTTTACTCACGTACTCCACATTGAATTTCTGTTATTCTTCATCTTCTCCATCTCCTTCGTTTGTTCGATATATCTTCTTCTCTTACTCTTTCCATTCTATTTGTTTCTTTTTTTTTTTCTTTCTTTTCGTTTTCTTTTAAAAAAATATGAAAAAGTAAGAAGAATAAAGAAATGAATAAAAAATGGAAAGAGAAAATATACATAAGAAACAAAAGAATAAGAAAAATTTGGAAATAAACACACATATTTTTTATGTTATGTAGTTAAGAATTTATTTTGTCTGTGTAATTATTTTGTGTTGAATTTCACAAATTTGTATATTTTCTATTACTAAAGAGTATATATTTTCTGTTACTAAAATTTATGTATTTTTATTTTTTAATTTAGAGAACAGATTTTTTTTATGACAAACCTTTAAAAAACATAGAAATTTTGGAGGAAAATACAAAAATTTGTAGATGAAAATCTAGAAATTTTTTTATATATTTTAACGATAAACACATAAATTTTGTATAATAAACATGTAAATTTTAGAAGAGAAACATAAAAAAAAAAACATTAGGTTTTTGTGTTTATTATTAAAATATAATTGTGTTTAATCTAGATAGGATATATATAAGTTGAGTTTCTTTTTCTTTACAAAATTTCTGTGTATGTATAGCAAAAATTTATATTTTATGTAGATATATAAAATTTTTTATGTTATGTAAATAAAAACTTTTGTGTGTTTATTTTCTTTATATAATCCGGCTTCACAATTTTTTGTGTTGTCTGTTATTAAAAATTTTGCTTTTTTTTTTTCAATTTTAGGGACAAAATTTGTATAGTAATGTAACAAACATTAGAAAAAATACAAGAAGTTTTGAAGAAAAGCATAGAAATTTGTAGATGAAATCACATAAATGTTAGTTATGTTTTTCTTTTTCTTCCTCCTCTTTGAAGATAAAACAAAAAAAAAATTGCGTTAAACACATAAATTTTGAAAAAAAAAAACATAAAAAAGAAAACTCATAATTTTTGGATTCTTGTGTTTATTAAAGCATACTTTTGTGTTGGTTTATGTAGGACATATATCAAATTGAGTTTCTTTATTTACGAAATTTTTGAGTTTTTGTGTAGGAAAAGTTTTAGCGTTTTGTATTGAAAATTTTTTGTGTTTTGATTTTGTCTATGTAAATATATTGTGTTTTCCTTCACAAATTTCTGTATTTTATGTTACTGTAATTTTGTGTTTTCTGCTATTAAATTTTTTTATTTTTTATTTTCTTAATTAAAAGAACAAAATTTTTTAAGAAATATAAAAATTTTCAGATGAAAAAAAAGAGTGTGTTATTTATGCTGGGTTTTTTTTTTTTCTCTTTGACCGATGAAAACAAATTTTGGAAGAGACATATAGAGAAGTATGAGAAGAAAACACAGATTTTGGATTTCTTTATTTATCAAACCATAATTCTATGTAAGCATTATGTATGCAATTTCACAAATTTCTATGTTCAACTTTAGAAATTTATTTATTTTTTGTTATATTTCTTATTTTTAAATTTTTTTATGAAAAATATAAAAATTTGTTAGTAAAAACACAAAAATCTGCATTTTTTTTCTCTTCTTCTTTATCTTCCTTCGTTTTTTGCTTTTTTCTATTTCTCTTATTTTTTTATTTTATTTTTCTCCCAAAAAGAAAAGAAGAAGCAAGATCAGGAAAGAAACAAAAGAAGAAAGAAAAAAAAGCAACAAAAAAAAAAAAAGAAGAACTATAGAAGAATAAACAAAAATAAACATGACAGTAGATATAGAAGAAGAAGAAGAATTGAAAAAGAGTGGAATTCACATGCATATTTTTATAGGTCACTTTTGTTAGTCCAATAAATTACAATTATAGTAAATATACATTAAATAAAATTAGTTATTAAAATTAGTTATTAATATAGAATATATATTATAATATAAAATATATATTAAAAAATAAATTAAATTATATATTTATATATAAATATATAATAATTAATTTTATTAATTAATTTTAATATATAAATAATATTTTTTAACAAATTATTAGGTTGATTTGGTTGGATTGATTACAAATAAAAATTATATTTGTACTAATTTTTTTATACTACCAAGTGTACATTTTTTTAGTGTATATATAAATTAATATTTTATTTTTTCTCATTTTTTATAATTACTTTAGTATTCAAAATAAAAAAAAGATAAATAAGTTATTGGCTTCTTAATCTGCAGGCATTTAAGTATTTGAATATTTAAAAATATATTTAAGTTTTTAATTTTTTCAAAATTTGGACATATTAATCTCTAGATCTAATTTGTCTTATTTTAAAAACTCTTCTATGTGTACATCCGTCGGCCAAATCAAGATAATGGAAGCCATATTTAATTTTTTTGTTGGGTCTAACAGATCTAAATGAACAGAAAAATCGATGTGTTCAAATTTTAAATAAGTAAAGAATTTAAATATATTTTTAAATTTTTAAAAACTTAAATATTCATAAACTAAAAAGTTAAGGATTTATTTATCTTCTTTTAAATAAAAAATGCATACAAAAATATACATATTATATTCCAGAAATATATTAAGATGTGCAGTTTTGGCTTGGCGGTGATATTTGCAAATGGAATTTGGATCATTTAAATTTTAAATTTGTACTTTAGATGGTAAAGTGTGATCTTTTATCTTTGAATAGTTTTTTTCTTATATTTATTCTTAGTCCCACCTATAAAATAAATGATGAGAGATCACACTTTATTCTCTAGAGTGAAATTCAAACTTTAGAGAATTTAAATCCTTACCAATGCAGGCTATATTTATGTTATATGGGTTATGTTAGGAGTATATTAAAATTAGTTATTAAAGTAAGTTATTAATATAAAATATATATTAAAATATAAATATATATTAATAATTAATTTTAGTGATTAATTTTAATGTATAAATAATATTTTTGATGTTATATGCATACGAACAAACTAAAATTAAATGCTTCTGTCTTTATCCAGCCTATGTATGTAGTATGTGACCTAAAATGGTCCAATTCAAGGAGGAAAATTTATTGTAATGTTATTTTCGTTCTCACAATTCGCTCAAACTCAATATCAGTATTAGAACATAGAAGTAATAATTTTTTTTTTTTTAATTTTGGGTGTCTACTTAGAAGTAATAATATACACCTAGTAAACTATTAAAGTTACATCCGATTTTTTGAGACACTGATAAAAATAATTTTTTAACGATAAAAATATTTTTAAAATGTTATAAAATACAATAAAAATAAACAAAAAATATTAAATATTTATAAGTAACAAATAGATTTTGTATTTAGCTAATTACTTATGTATTTGATCTAAAATCTTTTAAAAATTTTTAAATAATTATTTAAAAAATACATACACAAAATAAGATAAAAATTTAATTTTTAATTTTTTATTTAGTCGTTGATAAAAAATTATAAAAAAAATTTATTTAACATAAAATTACTAATTTTGAACAATAAAATTATTTTATTGTTTTAATGATACTTGTAAAACGACATTAAAATCTAATTTCTAAAAAACTTTTTATAAATACGTACTAGATATTTTTGTTGTATTTTAAAATATTTTAAAGACATTTTTATTATTATTAAAAATAAAAGTTACTTTTAACAGCGGTTCAAAAAATCAAATATAATTTTAGTAATTTACCCAATATACATGTATACAAACCTAAACCCTAAACCTTAATACACACAAATATATGTGTGTGTCATTATTTGTAGAACTTATTACTAAAATGTTATTATTTTGAATATTATTTATTATGTTGTGTCATCATTTAATTTTATCATGGTAGCATCTTTTATTATTTTTGACATACTAATTGAGAGGTGCTAAATCAAGCCGTGGCGGCATATTCAGGAATTGCGAATTGGAAGGGACGAACTTATGTTAAAATGTTAAGAAATATTTATTTTAATGTTATATTTTTTAATTAGTATTCAAAATTACGTGTGACTTTTTTATTTAAAAATTAATTTTATATTAATTTTTAGTTAAAAAAAACTTAATTTTTCAAATTTTTTAATTCATAAAAGAAGATACAATGTATTGTAAAATTTATAAATGGATTAGCAAGTAAAATAATTTTAATGAAATTTGTTTTTGGTAAATCCACATTAAATATATTGATTTTTAAAAATGACATAGAATAAACTAGATGACATGTTTTACAAAATTAAATTTAAATTTTTAAAATAAATTAAAACAAAATTACTAAAAAATAGTGATTTAATAATAAAAGTTTTAAATAAACAAATCTGCAATATTTAAATTAATAAGACATGTTAAATAAAAAAGTTTAAATGAAATATACATAATATTACCGTGAAAGTAACTGAAAAAAAAATAGTAAAAGAAGTATAAGAAATTAAGCACTCCTTAACAAATATGATATAATACACACCATAAAAGTCATTTCTACTGGATTATCAAATTGTAAGTCTTACAAGATATATATGTTTTTAGAAAAGAAAAATTTTTGACAGTAATTTTTAGTATTTTTTACTATTATTTGACTAATATAAAAATTAAATTATTTTTAATAAATAAATTTTATTAATTTATGTATATAAATTTTAACTAATATGAATACAAATAAATTATATTAATTTATGTATATAAAATTCTGATAAATATAAATATAAACATAAATTATTAATAAAAATAATAATATTTACTGAATATATAACATTATTTTTCAAAAAAATTTGGAAAGGTCATAGCCAGTATCCGCGGGGAGATCCGATCCTGAAACCAAGTTGCGGTTTTAACTGGAAAACACTATAGAAAGTGCAAAGCGCAAAGACCATTTAGTTGAAGTGTGAAATGAAATAATTTAATGATTTATAGAACACAATTAATAATAACTAATGTTACTATAATTCTACAAGTATAATGTAAAAATTGATTTTTTTTATATCTTGCATTAAAATTTTACATTACTTTTATTATTTGTCAATTTAAGTAGTAAGTTCATAAACATAAATAAAGATATATTATTAAATGGCGGGGGATATTAAGAATTGATACGGAGGTTATAGAAATGGAAATGATAGTCTGGTAGATACTGGAGGAAGGGCTCACTTCTCTTATATGAGGAAAAGGAATGATAGAAGGTTATTATTAAATATTGGCGGAACACTCAATAATGGAGTGCAAATGATAGAAGGTTAACGGAAATGAATTTTTTATTTTTTTTAATTGAAGACATAAAATATAATTTTTAATTTTTTTATTTTTTTTATTTTATTTATAAAATTAATAATGAGATATTATACTGTATTTTTTTAAATAAAAAAATTAAAAAAATCAATTGCTAAGACCAGGACGAATCCAGAAATATTATGGGAGAGCCAATAACACGTAATAATAAATATTACATAAAAAATTATATAATATAAGATGTATTACAAAAATATAAGAATATATTTTAAAGTACAAAAAATATGTGTGTACTTTTTACTAACGAAGTGATCGATTTTTTGTATCATAAAATTTATCGATAATAGAATTTGAGTCAAATTTTTCAGTAATATTTTTCAATATAATTAAAAGACAATTAACAAGAAATTCATCTTTCATTTTTGTTTCTGAGTTATTTTTCACAATATTTATAATTGAAAAAGATTTCTTAATTGTAGCACTTGAAATAGAGAGAATTAATACCAAATGAATAAAAAAAGACAATCACAAAAAAAAATTCACTTTATAAAATTTAAAAATTTTTATTTAATTAAAAAATATTAGTAATAATATCTTTTTCAGATTTTTTTAATATTATTACTTATTTTTTAATATTAGAAATCATTAATGATTAAATTGGATTAAACTTTAATTTATATTAGACTAAATATTAAATAATTTTTTTAAATTAAATTATACATAATAATTTATATATTACTATTAATTTTTTTTAAAAAAACTGGGGCAAACCTCCACTCGCCCCATTATGTCCTTGGCTAAGACTAACTAAAAGAAGAATTTAATATCTCTGAAAATAATTTAGACCGATTATCTATCGTTTCTAAACTCTACCATCATTTTGTTCAGAATTGTTATGCAGTGGCTGAAACAATGATTTACGTACATTTATAATCAAACTTTATAAATAACATAATTAAATTAGATTTATATTTATTATCGAGCATACAAAAAAATTATAAAAATGTAGTGGTGAGTGATTTTTATTTATTTATGAAAAGTTTGATTAGAATGATCTATTAAAACATTTGGTTATTTTACTATAAAATATTTGATAATTTTAGTAGTTGGTCATATTGTAATAAGGCGACACTGTTGTTACAAAACTTTATTTGAAAAATTTGTTAGTCCATATTTATACATAATAATTTAGTTTTTGTATTTATAGAATATTTTTATTTAATTATAGAAATGCAAATATAACTAACTTTTTTACAATAATTATGCTACGTGATGACAAGATATCATCACACTTATAGGAATACATTTATTGGAATAATCACATAATATTTACATTGAGTTTTTTAAATAAAAGAAAGTATTGAGTCAAAAAAATATATATTTAAATTTTTAATTTATTTAAAAATTAAAGAAATAATTAAAAAATGATAAATTAAACGTCTCAATCATCACTCATCACTCATTTATATTTATAATCAAATTTTATGCGTATTATAATTAAACTTACATAACACGTATCATCAAACTCTATAAATAATATAACAAAATTAGATTTAGATTTATTAACAAAATATGAATAAAGTATAAAAAATGCAATGGTGTACTTAGTTGATTTTGTGTTTATGAGAAGTTTGATTATAACAATCTGAAAATATTTAATGATTAGCATATTATAATAGATTAGTTTTTTATTTAATGGGTTAAAAAATATAGACAACCAAAATATTATTGATG
Organism: Arachis hypogaea; assembly: GCF_003086295.3. Lineage (NCBI taxonomy): Eukaryota > Viridiplantae > Streptophyta > Magnoliopsida > Fabales > Fabaceae > Arachis > Arachis hypogaea. The sequence goes on along the minus strand of NC_092055.1, from coordinate 21,832,932 downwards.
TGTAGTTTCTATTAAATATTTTTATTATTTATCTGAATAAAAAAGACAAATACTCTAAGAACACTAACACTATGTTTGGTTTAAGAGAAAATAAGAGAAAAGAAAAATATCAAAAAAATGAATAAAAAAATTCATTTTCTTGTTTGAATACCCAAAAAAAAAATAAAAAAAAAAGAAAAACTTTTGGGTGAATCCTACTAAAATTTTTTTTCCATCTATTACAAACAAAAAAACAAAGCAAAAAATATGATCTTTTATACATTTATAATGCTACCCATAGTTATATTATTATTATTATTATTATTATTATTATTATTATTATTATTATTATTATTATTATTATTATTATTATTATAAATTTAGTTTTAATAATTTTAATATATTATTATAATAGAGATTCACATTAAACATTATATATGTATTAAATAAATAATTTAAATTAAATATATAAAATTATAATATTTTATAATATTTATAAAATATAATAAACATAAATAAATAAAAATATTTATACTTTATTTTATTATAAAAATATTAATATATATAATTTTATATCATTATATTTTTTTTATCTTTTTATCAAAATAATTTTTTTATTTCTATCTATTTTTTTTCATTCAAACCAAATAATTTTATTCTTTTTTTTATTTTTTTCATTTTTTTTATTTATTTTCTTTCCTATATCCATGTAAGCAAGCCTTTCCACCGAAAGAATGATTCATAATTAACAACCCCGTTTACTATAGTAATTAATCAAATTTAATTACCAAAGTTAGGCGATAATCATCTTTATTTACAGTTGCCATAACTCTAATTTGCTGCCTTCAATTTGCTTTCCGACCTCTAGCTAGTAGCTACCTCTAAATTCAAACAACATTTAATAATACAGTATTTACAAGATTTTTTTTGGTTGGACAAGATATTTTTAAAGATTAAGTTTTCCCATATCTGAATTTTTTTAAAAAATTTATTGTTGATCAATAAATTATTATATACATAAAATAAAATTCCAACCCAATATTTATTTGAAGAAACGAATCAACTAACTCAAATTGGCTACAGTATTTACAAAGTTAAATAAATGACGCAATACATTAAATTAAAGTACAGTAATTTATTTTGATAGTACTATATAGGGTCCTACGTGAATATTTGGTCTAAACTTTCGTTACATTTACATAAAGTGGTAAGAGTCATAAAGAGGCAGTTGACGAAATAAAAAATGCTTTAGCAGATAAATGAAATGAAAGGACCCACATTTAAATCATAAGAATGAGAACTGTGTATTAAAACTAAAACTAGAATCTGCAACTTGCATTATTGTTTATTTATTATTCTAATTACTTTATTATTGGCATGATGTCGTCATTGAAAGGTGGGTTTTGAAAGGCACTAGCTGAAGCAAGCATGCATATTCTCTTCTTCCTTTTGGGTGATTCCTATTCCCACTAAAATAATGAAAAGAGTATAAATTCAAATTAAATAAGGCTTTAAAATTTTTATGTTGAATGTTTTTATTTTTAAAAATTTTATTATATTAAATTTTATGAAAATAAAATATATAGATTCTTTTGTTTTTGTCAAAATAAAAATAATAGATTTTGTTAGAGTATAATTAAAATTTATTGGATCAATTAATATTATTTAACATATCTGAATATTTATTATTTTAATTTTTTTAGTATATATAAATACCTTTTTATATTATATTATTTTTGACAAACTGAATACATGTAAACCTTTTTTTTTATTGCTCTCTCTTATCTACCTAACAGATCTAACTAAGATAAAAAATTATATATCTTATTTTTATAAAATTCAAAAATTTTAATAAAATAAACTTTTTTTGGGAGTAAAAACATTCTATGCAAAATTTTTTAAAGATTTATTTAAATATATATTATAATGAAAATGCTAAGGTTCTTTTAACGAAATCATGAGGCAAGATTCTCTTAATAAAGTGAACTTGCTTTTAAAATGGCTATACAATATAGATGTTTTCAAAATTACATGAAGAAGTAAAAATGTATGTATACTATGACTATTAAATTAGTAAAATCTTTTAAAAAATATAGTTAATTAAATATTAATCTAATAGTAGTACTCTTGTATCTTTATTTACTCACTTTATTTGCTATAATAAACTCCTTTCCACGAAGAGATGATTGATGACAGTACACATTTTCCCTTATATCACCGTTTTAAAGTCGATGTAGGAACTTCTTTAACGGCAGAGAATTAGGGCTTCTTTGGAAGAGTTTATGTAAAAAAATCGTTCTTAACCGAATTTTTAAAAAGATTTAAAAAAAAAATTTGATGTTTGAGAATATCTTGTTATTTATTAATTAATTACAATAATATAAAAATACTTATTTATTTATTTATTTATTATATTAAAAATTGTGTAATTTCTAAAAAATATATTTTTTACTAATTTTATTTTTGTTATTAAAAATTTGTCAAATATAATAAAATAAAAAATATTTTTGTATTGAAATTTTTTTTAACAACTTAATAACAACACCCAAACAAACTCTTAATTTTTTTACATCTTATTATTTGTAAATAGTTATATAGTTTTTTTGGGTGTCTAAATAGTTATAGAATTTGATACTTATATATTTACTGAAAATTATTATTATTATTATTGATCATGTATTTATATTTGTAAAACTATAAAGATAGTAAATAATCAGACCAAATACTTTTCTTCACATAATAATACATAATAGATATTACTAGCTATTTTTTTATATTATTACAAATTAAATCTATAATTGTATTGTATCTAGCTTTAGCTTGATGAGAAAGAGTATAACTGAATATGAATGCTTTAGACATGAGAATTTTATATTATTATCTTTCTACCTACTCATGTATATATTGCATAATGTAATGGGAAAAGTCACAAAATAAAAGAAGAGAAATTCTACCGAGTAATTTTTAGTATTTTTAGTTATTATTTCACTAATATAAATATTAAATTATCATTTTATTAATTTATATGTGTAAATTTTAAAAATATAAATATAAATTATATATTTATTATGTATAAAATATATATAAATATAAATATAAATTATTATTAATTAAATATTAACAAAAAATAATAATATTTACTAATCATATAACATTGCTTATAAAATAATATTTAGTCTCCATTTGATTCCTCTTTTTCACTCTTGATGAAAAGCACTCTATCTTTTCTCTTGAGTTTTTTTAAAAGAAAAAGAAAAGAACCAAACTTTTTGTTCCTTTCCTGTGATGTTTGATTTCAAGCCTTCAAACATGGCCATTTACTTTTCGGAATCACCATGCATGGTCCCCATCATCTAACGTTGATGTATATTTTTGCTTTGATATTCCTCATGACTACACCCTCCACTAAAGTATGAAAGCTACTATTATTGTATATAAGAATACACTAATATTGTTTAACATTATTTAAAATAAAGGGTAAAGTATACTTTTTTTTTCTCTAAAGTTTGACAAAAGTTTTAAAAATATCTCTATGTTTTATTTTGTTTCAATTTTGTCCCAAAAATTTTCAATTTGCATCAAATATACCCTTGGCGGCTAATTTTTCAAAAAATTTAAGACCAATTCAACAACAATTTCATAAGAACAACCCTCATCACAAGCAAATCAAGCATCATTTTCATACATTATTGTTAGATTGGTCTTAAATTTTTTAAAAATTTAGCCGTCGATGGTATATTTGATGCAAATCGAAAACTTTTGAGACAAAATTAAAACAAAATAAAACTTAAGAGTATTTTTAAAACTTTTTAAGACAAAAAATATACTTTACCCTAAAATAAATTATATGTTAATGCATAGAACATCTGACAAATACACATCAAATTGTTCATTCTTATTCTCTTAGAAACCATTTTGATAATTAACTTTGTAGGAGTGTACGTATCTATACTTATGTATAATTTATACCTATCGCAATTAAATCTATATCTGTACCTTATATATATATGTTGTACACACAAAAATTAACTACTAAATTTAATTATTATCGATGAAAAATGATTATTTATAAGACGTGAACTCAACATTTTTTATTAAAATATTAAATATATACTGTTTCAAATAATATTATATTTTTATAATTTTATATATTTAATAATTAAAAATTTGAATTAATAAGACATATTATGCTAATCAAAATATAAAAATAGAAGAAAGATATTATCACAAAGTAATTTAGATTTTTAATATATTTTTTTTGTTGTTCTGCTGGTAACCAATGGATTATTGTAACGGAATTCGAATTTTCGACACTTTACTTAAGCGAATGAGTAAACTGACTCCTCGATAAATTCAAATTAATTTTAGATTTTTAATATATATTTGCAAAGCAGCTCACGGCCCATATTTTATGCACTTTTTTTTTTGTACAGTTTTATTATATGTGAAAAGTACTCGTAATGAAGTTAGTTCATGACGGTGATGGCAATGTAAAAGCCCAGAAAAAAAATGAATTGATGTTGGCCATGGAGATTGCCGGTGGTTTGAAACTTTGTAAAAAATTTAGCTAATTTATATTCTAAGAATGTAGATTAAATATATTATAAAAAATATTTTATAAAAATTATTTTTTTTATATTTTTAATGTATTAAATATATTTAAAATAGTAAAAAAAATTATTATTATATTTTTAAAATATATTTTTAAAACACAAATTAATTAAATCTCTTTATAAAGATTTATTGAGAGTAAGGACAAGAGTTCCACTATTATCATTCATTATAACTGAAATAGACTGAATTGGGTTTTTGTGTGTGAAAGACAAGGCAATGGTGGGGCCCTTGAAACACTCAAAGTCACACCTCTTTTTGTCACAACAATATGGGACCACTTGCATTCACTTCATTCAGCTTGGTTTAATAATGAGGGCCCCATGACCAAATAAAAAAAAAGAGGGCCCCCATTCCCCTCTCTAATGGAGTTTTGTTCTTTGGGATGATTGAGTTTACCCTTTACACATACATCAATTATTCAGTGCAATTTAGAAGGTCCACTTGGAAATTTAGTTAATTAATAATTTAATTTAGCCTCTCAAATTACACATACATGCATCTACGTTATATAATTCATCTTGAAATTCTAAAATGAACTTTTTGATTTATAAAATCATAACACAGGACATGTTAGTCTTTAACTAAAGTTTTGTAACTATCTTATTACAATTTCAGTTATTTGTCATATCAAAGCCTTTATATATATAACCAGCTATCGATTACTAGATAAAAAAATATGAGGTAAATACCAATCTAGTGTTCCAAAGGTTCGAACGCTGATAAAATAATACTTAAAAAAATATTATCAACAAAAAAATTTTGAAAAATATTAATTTCGATAAAGTGACTAATAGTTAATTGAGTTACAATGAGTTATGATTAAATGTTAACGTGTTCATTAACAATTATCATAATTACAAAAGTTACACGTACTTTTAGTTTTTATAATTTTAAAAATATTTTCATTTCAATTTTTTAAAAATCCTAATCCTTTTTTTTTTGAAACTCTTATCTCGCCCTCTTTTTCATCATTATCCACCAATGCTTTTCTTTTTTTTTCCCGATATACTTCTCCTCATTTCCGTTCGTCGTCACCTCTACTTTCTTCCTCCTTCTTCCTTGACCAAGCTCTAGTTCTGCCTCACTTCAACGGTGCTACCTTCTTCTTTTCTCCTTAGCTTCTTCTCTCTCTTCTCCCACATGGTTGTCATTGATGTCTCTGAATTCGAAGTCTTGGATGGTGTCAAACTCTACTACAAAAAGGTGATTGAAAGGTTGCCGACATTTTTAGAGTTGAGGAGGCCCAAGTAATCGCTTGGGTAACTATCAGGAAGGTCCTTGGAGGGAGTAATGGTGAAGAAGAAGCCATGGCCACCGGGTGTTTGGTACTGAAAGACTACTGCAAATGCAAATGCAGTGAAAAAGGAGACAACTTTGTTGTTGTTCTTGTTCTTGAATTGGATTGGGATTGAGTAAAACACGTGACTAACTACCCTCTGAGTATCGTTTGTTAAACCAAGTGTGTTGCTTTGGTAAATGACTGCGCCACCATCTAGGGACACGTTTACAGCAGCTCCACTACCATTGAAGCTTTTAAAGAAGAGCTCTTGTTACTGAGTAATCCTTGAGGATAGAATTAAAAGATATATAAAAAAAAAGAACAGTATTTTTGTCATAATAGGAGGCTTGAACTTATACTTGAGACAGATTGAAGAAGAAGAAAAAAAGTTGGCGATGATGCTTATTGAAGAATTTTCATGATAAATTGAAGGGGAAGTAAAAGGGAGTGAAGTGTGCTTTCAAATTTCAAGTTTGAGTTAGAAAATGAAACGTGTTTGTTTATTCTTTTTCTGATAGAATAGTTATGATGTTTTTATGAATTTTGACGGCATTGTCAACTGTTGAAGTGAGATAGAGCTGGAGGTTGGTCAGAGGAAGAAGGAGATAGCAGCAAATGGAAATGAGGAGTTTATTGGGAAGAAGAAGATGATATGAGAGTTTCAGAAAAAAAGGGATTAGAATTTTTAGAAAATTGAAATTGGGGTGTTTTTAAAATTATAAAAATTAAAAGTATGGGTAACTTTTGTAATTATGATAATTGTTAACTGCTATGTCAGTATTTAACCTTAACTCCAAATAACTCAATTGTCGGTTTGTCACTTTTGTCAAAATTAATTTTCTTTTAGGAGCCTTTTTGTTGATAACTTCTTTCAGGTACAATTTTATCAGCATTTGAATCTTTTGAGTACGAAATTGGTATTTACCTCAAAGAAATATATTTGACAACTTATAAAACTTTTTTTTATCATATTACTATAAATAAGTTTGATTATTTGTTTGTTGTAGGTTTGATTATTTTTGTAACACCCTAACTATCAAAAGTCACGCTTCCGGCTGCGCTACTCTGATAGCTCGGATATTACGACGACTCTTATTCTATTTAATACTAAAATATGAGCATGTTTAAAACTTTAAACCGCAATATCGATCCAAAATACTTTTGTTAGGTAACGTACATCCATACATGTCATACAACTTACAAAACCTCACAAAGAGTACATACATATGTATATATATATATATATATATATATATATATATATATATATATATATTAAATAATTTTACAAGCATTAACTAATACAATTCCTATCCCTCTTACAGAATGTATAAAGATAAAGGTAAGGGAACAATAAATAATAACTAAGGCAATACAAAACATCACAACAACAACTAGATAAATTCTTCGTGACTTCTGCGTCCACATCCTGAAAAGGAAAATTTATAGGGGGGTGAGAACATCATCTTCGAAAGGGTTCTCAGTAGAGGGTTTTTGGGAATTACTATAATAGGATACGTGAAGGTAAAACTGTTACAGTGATTAATAACCGCCTTATGCATCTTTTCAAAAGCAACGGTTCACTATAAAAGGAAAACCTGAAATCTTTTCTGAAAGAGGAACTGTTCATTTCTTAAAAATTCAAAAGCCTTTCAAAAGATTTATCTATGTTGAACCAAATTAGTTTTTCATATTTTTCCAAACCAGAAACATCAACCAGACATGGCTTTCGACCCACCTCATGATCAACCACGGCTCTAGGCCCAAACAACCTAAACAACAACCAATCACCACAGTCCAACAGAGTCTCAGTCGCAAACACAAATAGAAAAGTTCAAGCACAAACAAACAGTTACTGCAAGTAGAACACTTAGCAATTAATCACAAGTAATCACAAAGGAAAACCAAGTACAATATGCACACCCAAACAATGTCACATAGATGCATATGATGAATGCCTGTCCTAGTGGCTGATGATATCATCTGTCGGTTATAAAGCCAACCCGACAAGTCTTGGTAGCTAACTATTGGACTGTCCCTCTGTCGTGCATCCCCAACTCGAGTTATTCACAATCATAATCATAATTCACATCCAACACCCTCACTGGTGTATATTCACGGGGGCAAGCTCATCCGGAACTTTCACAGTGTCCGGCCACACTTACAACATAGGGTCAGCAGAGTATCGAGTCTCCACCTGGAGCACGTGGTGGCTAGCCACTGCTTTCACCTAGGGAAACTCGTATCTCAGATAGGTGAAGTGCAACAATCACAATATTAATAACTCAACATATATGCATTTATTCTCAGCCATAAATCAACATTCATCTCAGCCATCCGGTTTAAATTCATGATTCATAGTTAGCCATGGTTCATTATCATACACAGCCATTCCGGCTCATAACAAAATAGCACTTCCACCAACCAACATCATCAAATTCATAAAATCATCATTCAAGTCATAAATCACTTTTTCTCAATCCACTTCACTTTTGAAATCAAATTTCAACTCTTTTTAGCCTTGGCTTTAAAGTTCCCATTCCTCAAATCATCTCAAGCTCATAAGCCACTTTTACTCAAAGTAGGTTCCCTTTTTAAAAACAAAGCAACCATCGGCATCCTCGTTCCAAAACTTCTAAAACCATGGCAAATTAAAGATTTATTTTGAAATATTCAAAATCATCCATCCAACAACGGAATTTTATAACAAAAGTCCCTCGGCAGAGTCTCAAGTCTTTAGGGGGAATAACATAACTCATTTCCTAAATTTCGCTTAAAATCTTTAAAACCTTGGCTTCCTTATTTGAGTAATAAAACTAGGATTTAAGTCAAACTGAGTCGTGTAATCAATTACTCTTTTCAAAACCATTTCCTTTACTTAAACAAAATAAGATTCAACCCCATGATTAATTCTAAAACATTTCAACAGCTCAAAAATTGTTTTAGTCTTGCAAAAAAATTCAGAATTCAAAGAGTACTTAAAACTTTTCCCGTTCAGGTCCTTTCAAAGTCACTGAAACTCCTCCAATTGAAACCCTCAAGTCAAATTCAAAGACATAACCCTTTTCACATTTAAAACAATCTTAAAACATAAGTTTCATCTAAATAACTTGCTCCCAAAAGAGATACAATACTTTTCTTAAGAAACAAGACTAAATCACAATTTCCTTTTTAATAATTCATTTCAAAAGCATAAGTCATCCCTTTCTTAATAATTCAAATAAAATAGTAGAAGTCTTTAACTCATAATTTTCCGAATAACATTTCAATAAAGTCCCGGATTCTATCGGAATTTTGGCAGCACCTTCCCTAAAACTTAGATTCTGCCACCCTTTCTGGGTCCCATACAAACCAATCCACAATCCTTATCAACGGTTCAAAACCCAAAATCAGTCCAAAAACAAACTGAATCCAAGATTCAACTCATTTCCATATCCCAAGGAAATCGTCTCAAGATCAAATCATTATCAACCGATTAAACTCATTTCCAAAACTTTAAAGAAACAGTTCAGCAGTAGCCCATTTATCAAAACCAAACAATAATCAGAAGTCGTCTCAAGATCAATCTTTATCAACTGATTAAACTCATTTCCAAAACTTTAAAGAGACAATTCATCAACAATCCATTTATCAAAACCAAACAATAATCCAATCAAGCATATCATTACATTCATCCAAAATAGCCAGACAATACATAAGACTTGTACAATCACTAAAAGGTGTATTTCTCACATCGGTATCCATCCATAACAATTCCAAATCATAAAATTGAGATTTTAGAAAAGCCCCTACCTCAACTCGTCGAACACATAAACCAAACGCGCCAACAGAACCTTTCCTTTCAACTCGAAATCAACGACAATCGCGACCTCAGCTCGAAGCCACTTTCGCAATAACCATAGCAAATCTAATCGCGACATATAACAACCAAAACTTAATCTTATAGCAATTTGCGCCACAAACCTCAGTGTGAGATAACAGAATAGTAACTAAAGGGCTTTCAAATCGAAAACGGATGCCGAAACGAGGAAAGAATGGCTGAACCGAAACAGCGACGGTCTCCGAACCGGTTTGGCAGCAGCCCGGCAGCCACTTCAAGCGGCAGCGGTGACCTGAACAACATGCAGCGACAATGAGGTTCCCAAAAACTCAACAGAAAGGAGAACAACTTAAAACCCTTACCGACAGAATTTTCCGGCGATGAAAGCAGGGTTTCAAGCGGTAGAAGTGGCAGAAACGGCGCAGATCTCCCCTCCTCCAGTGGTGACGCAGGTGGCTTCTGCGATGGTGGTTCTCCGGCGATGACACCAGCCACAACAGGGACGGCGACGGTGAGACCCCCAACAGCGCCGGCGCGGCTCACTCATTCCTGCCAGTCGCGTTCGTCTCTTCTCCCTTAGCCCAGCTCGAGAACGGGGTAGATCCATGGTGTGACGATGGCACGGTGATGCGGGCAATGTGAGCTCGCAGCAGCAGCACCCAGGCACGACGGCGACGGTGCAAGACAGCGTCCCTTCCTCCTCTTCTCGCGTACTAGCTTCGATGGGCTAGCAGTGACTGAGGTGCAGCGCGGGCTCTCTCTTCTCCATAGCACAGCGGCGGCGATGGTTTTGACAGCAGGTTGATGGCGTCATAGGAAGCTTCGACGGCGGCAAATCGGTGGCGATGTGGTGGTGCGACGGCGAGGAGGCTTGACGACGGTGACCCTGGCGGCATGGACTGCAGCGGCAGTGCGACGCGGTGAGCTTCCCTCCTCCTCTCCTCTGCCGCAACTCAACCTCCCTCCCTCTTTCTGCTTTTGTTCCTTTCTTTCATGGAAAAAGGGAAAACCGTGTTTGTGTGCTGCTGCTGCTGCTGCTGGGTTTTGGGGGAAAGGGTAGCTAGGTTAGGGTTTTCCCAATTTGGGAATTAGGGTTTATGCGAAATTAGGTTTAAGGGTAAATTTGTAATTTCAAATGAAAATAGGGATAGTATAGTAATTAGAAATAAATTTCAATTCAACAATAATAATATATAAAATACTATTTGTTCATCCATTTCACAAACTATTTTCAATAAAATGTTCAAATATAATAATTAGAAATAATATAATTAATTTCTCTATTTTCCAAAACAGTAGTATTAACATATTAAAAATATTAATTATTTAGTCCAAATCATATAAAATTATTATTATTTCATAACTACCAACTTTATGATTTAAATATAAAAAATAATCTAATAATTAAAATTGGATAATAATCTTAAATTATTTCAAATTCAATTAATCAAAGCTTGCTTTAATTATCTTTAATAAAATATTTTCTGAAATTAAGACTATAAATAACTATATGATTTGAGACTTGATTATAATAAGACTTTTTAAAAATTTTGGGTCTTACAATTTTACTGTTGCAAGTTTGATTATTGTGATGACTAATCATTTAGTTAGAAAAATATGCAAATCAATATGTATAATACCACTACAAGAAAATTCTGTCTACCGTTGGATTTAGCGTCGCAAGTTAGAAAAAGATTTACCAGCGGATTCGGCAATAAATTTGTCGAACAAAACATTTAGCAGAGGATTCGATTTTCCGACGATAAATTTGCTAGTAATAGTTGGAGAGAAAAAAGAAAAATTGGTGCAATAATTACCGTTGGATTTAGGATCAGAATTTTCTTACGGTAAACCTAATTAGTGGAATGCTACATTTTGGTCACTAGTTGTTTCGTTACTGGCAGATAAATCCGCCAGTAAATTCGACAGTAATTTTGCCCTAAAATCGAACCGAAAACCTCTCCCCCCTCTCTCACTCTCTCACTCTCTCTCTCTAACCCTCTCGTCTCTCCCATCTCTGGCAGCCCTCTCTCCCCCTCATTTCGAATTATACTCTCTCTCTCTCTCATTATATGTTGATTAGCTTTTGTTGGATAAGAGCTAAGTAATTCCAATAGGTCCATATAAAATTGTATTTGAGAATGAAAATGTTGAAATATATAGTGAATAACAACAAATGCTCATGCTTTTGGATGTTTGTTGCAATTTGTTTTCTTTTCTAAACTCAGCTAACAAACATTTATAATTTGTTAAGTGTAATGCTATGTAAGTTTGTTTAAAAATCAAATCAGCTGAATAATGTACGTTTCTTTGATACTATCGATTTAGGAACACCATGAGAATATGATATACTTGGTGATGCTTGATCATGTTGATTATTGCTTCGCTTATTGCACTTGCTTTGATATACTTCTTTGTTTGTCATTGATCGTTCCACTTCACAAACACTCGATTATCATGTCTGAATGTCGTTATACTTCTTGTTGACTTCTTTGTTTGTTTTAATTTGAGAATATTCTTTGTTTTCCTTTATATTGTTTTTGTAACATATGTGTTTATTTTCCAGTTCTTTGCAGACATGACGATAAGAAGAGGTGTCACAAATCGGTCTTGTGGTCAAGGTAGAGAGATGGTGTCTACTGATACCCCTGGGACTTCTCGGTCATTGCCTTCTACTCTGACTACCCCTGGGATGTCACAGGCAATGGGGTCACATGATCAGCCGTTCATCATAGTCCCTAACCCCAACTATGTGGCTCCTCCTGCTGCACCACTCCCGCCACCAAGAAGTCGTCCAGCTGCTTCACCAAAGTAGACTCCTCCACCACTTCCATCCACTCATCAGTCCATGACTTCGACGACGATGACACCTCCGGTGACAGATACTGTACGGATGACAATTTGGCCTGGTAGTTTGACAGCGTGAGTACTATTTTAATGTCTTTTAAATGCAATGTAGTTAGTTTACTTTAGTTAGATTCAATTTTCTGATTTTAGTGGATTTAGGTTATTAAGATAGGTTCGATTTGGGTTAGTAAGTTTGAACTGCAAAAAAGTGTTTGAGAATTCCTAATTGTTGATGGATATTACTGCTAATTTTGTGATGTATATTGCCATAATGGTTTGTTTGTGAATTGTTTATGGATAGAGTTTCAGACACCTTCAAATTATAGATGAAACTCTACTGAAATTTCTAAAAATTCTAAATATAATTGAAGTTTAAATTCGACTTAAACTACTAATCTTAAGTTTTTCATTGATAGGTTTGCGCCAAATAACAATGCATGTACATAGAAGTGTACCAATATAATTAAGTTAATGTATAACTATTCATGATCGAACTGCAAAAAACCAAAAAGCAATGGTTTTAGAAATAAACAGTGAAAATTCAACATATTAAAATTTTAACTAATTTATATCTTCTATTTTGTTTAATACAGTATACTGCCATTAACTAGGAGTGGGCAGCTCAATATTTCATGTTTTTATTCTTTATTTTATCAAAAGAATCATCGTTTTGTTTGTTTGGAATACAACAAATTAGTTTGTGTCCTTGAATAATATATGCAGTGGCGGTGACGTGCATGCATCAGCCAACCTGTCACTGTGGTAAAGAAAATCAATAAGTTTCGTTTATTACAAATGAAAATAATTATGACGAAAATGATATTTAGCGACGTGTAGTGACACAATATACACGTTCATTAGTCAATCACTTTCGTTTCGTAATACAACCTAAATACCTAATAAATAAATTTGAGAGGAGATTGAATATAACAATTAAAAAACTTTTGTCGCATTAAACAGGATTGACAAGGAGAATGATAGGCAGTCAATACTTTTAGTAAAAAAATAAAAAATATTCATTATATATATATATATATATTTTTTTTTTCGTATTGCAGTGCAATTGCAGCTAAGTTAATTAAATGAATTTTATTTATCCATAAATTAAACTCGTTAACTTGCACATGAGAACTTAGACTAATAAAGTCGTAAAATTTAATTAAATCTAGAATTTCATAATATTAACTCTCTTCTTTTTGGTAGATATATATTTCATAACATTACTACCACAGACTTTTTATAACCTTTGCACAAGTTGCACTGATGCGCATAAGTGATTAAGTGGTATTCCACCGTATTACCGTTGTGACATTGTCATTGACATCAACATCAAACAACAACTACATTACATAAATAAAAAACTAGTCACTAGTTTATTATATAAGAATACATATTTAGTTTTTATAAAAAAAATTGATTATATTATTGTGAAAAAAAAAAAAAAAGTTAACATATCCAATCTTATACGCGAATATATGTTACCCGCAACTTACTAATTTCCTTGGCTAGGATGGCCTAAACTGAAAAAACCTGAAAATTATTCACGTAGGTTGTGTTTAGTTTTGATGTTCTTGTTTAGCCCAATAAACTTTGAGTGTTGGTATTTTAGCATTATTATTTTTGGGCCGAACTTTTTAGTTTTTTGATATCTAAGACTAATATATATAGTATAATTTTTCTAGTATTTAGATTTATGATATACGGACACTGACACGAATACAGAACACGTCAACACACAAATTTTAAAATCTTATAAGATACGGAGACACACATATATATAAAATATAAAATATTTTTTAGATAAATTATAATGATATTTTGATATGTTATTGATATTAAAATATAAATTAATTTTTTAATTAATTTTAATGTCTTATTTTAATTGTATTAAGTATTTAAAATATTTTTTGTTTTAATAAATAATAATATATACTATATCTAAATTCATTTCAATAATATATATATGTTAAGAATAAGATTAGATACGCTGACACGTGATGATATTTAGGTGTGTCCAAACATATTTAGAAAAGAATTTTTTATTTTTTATTAAGACACGATTGGACACAACAGACAGACGTATCGAATGAGTATCGGTGAGTGTTGTGTCCAAAATGTATCTAATATGCGAACACGACAACTCAACGAAGTATCCGTGATTTATAGATTCAGATCCTTGAAGAAGTTAATATTATTATTCTGCCCTTTAACTTTAAAATGCAAAAAATACATACTCTTTTGAGAACGTATCATCCAATTAAAGTCCGTAGTTCACCTTTGCTTTGCCGTTGTCGTTATGAAGAAAGTTTGATGGTTCTTTTACTACACATTTAATTATTATGATATCTAATTGGAAAAATATTTAAAATAACATATAAATACATATACATATAAATACATATACATATTTAAAATACATATACAGAATTTGAAAATTGATTTTTGGTATTCACATAAATTTTTATCCGCCAAAACCTGCCTCGCTCGTGATCGTTAAACACGTGACTTAAAGCAAACCCACATATTTTTTCCTCAATTAAAATCTGAATTGGATTTCCCACAAAATCAGCTCTTGATTATTGTTTCCCATTGTAATAATAGTAAGATTCACCGAGACACAAATCCAACAAAGAACGATGAAGTAACAAAGAGAATCCAAATAGACGTTGAAATTTGGCATCCCAAATCTACAAAGACTTGAATTTTATTAGATCGTGTCTCACAAGAATCAGATGATAGGACCGCAGTGTAAAAAAACATATGATGGGGTCCCTTGAACTAGGTTGTATCTCGTATCTCCTCATTCTTGTGAACCTAGATCCTAAAAAGTGAACTCAAGAAAATTGACCAGCTAAATTTATTACTACATCTAGTGCATTTCACACTCATAACTTTTCCTTTATTCCCTAGTTTATTTTCCCACATTTTACTAAATAATCCAAATTTTTTGTTTCGGTAGACATAATTCAAATGTTTGTACCATATTTTTTTCGTCATAAATAAAAAAAAAATTGTGCAATTGTTCTACTAATTTTTATTAATGAATATTCAGAATACTAATATATCTATTCATGAAAAAACGAATTAATTTTATACCCATAAAAAATAGACTATTATTAACAAAATTACCAAAATTCAAAAAGATAATTTAGAATTCTTAAACTTCTCTCCTTACCTATCTTAACTCACCTCTAACCCTTCATTATCACCTTTTAAATTTTCAATGGTTTATCACCACAGTCAAAATTTATCACCGTCCAAATCTCATCCCTAACTATTACCAGTGTCATTGCTGTTAGTGAATCATTAGAATCATTTTAGATCAGTTAGTATCGTTTATTTTTATATAGTATATCTGTATATTAATTGTAGGATTCTATACCTTTATTATTTTGATTCTTCTGGCACCTATATATACCCCTTGTACATTGTACTTTTGATCAGACTGAATAATACACAAAACACTTTTTTTAGATTGCTCTCTTATTTCTAACATGGTATCAAGAACTTAGGTTATTTTTCTTTTCAGAAACAATTGGTTTCTAGTCCTTTTCTTTTGTTTCCTCCGGCAGTACTTTGTGCTCACTTTTCAACTCCTTCCTGACGCTTTGGTTCGTCACTGCCGCCATCCTAGCCTTCTCCTCGTTGTGACGTTTCCAACGCCACCGGAATCACCACCGTACGCCGTCGGACGCGCCGGTCAAAGTTGGTTGTCCGGTTAAAACAGCCCTCCCTCCAGATGCCTCCAGCGCCGTTGGATCAGCGCCTCGATCAACGACTCCAAGATGCACCACGTGTCACCAAGCAGCCAGACGGATCCGCGCATGGCCCGCGCAACCGACCCGTGTGCCCGACCCAAATCTCTTCTCCAACCCGCGTGTTCGCCCCGCCCAATCAGCGCCTACCTGTTATCTGTCTCCAATCACGCAACGCCACGTGTCCCTATGTGCTGACGTGGCAGATGGCGGGACCCTCCCCTAAAGTTTTTTGGTGAGCTCTTTCCGTTTTTGCCTTTCGTTTTCTCGTTTTCGGCTCCCAAGTTGCAATTTTTCTCTCCTCTCCGTGATCTTTGTATCTGCTATTATGGAAAAGTCAGCTGTTTTTGCTACCACACACAGAAATGATAAATTATGTCGAAATTGTAACTGTTTTGGGCACCTCTTCTCCGTCTGTCCCTCTATTGAATGTCGCACATGCCACCCGAAAAGGTCATATTAGCTACCATTGTTCACAACTGTTTTGCCATTATTGCAAGCTCTTGGGACATATGATTACTACCTGTCCTACTCGCCTACCACGTCCTGAGCCTGCTTCTGCTGTTGATGCTACTCTTGAATCTACCACCTCTGCTCCTCTCAACCCGTCTCCTGTCTCTCTATCTGATATTGCGTCTCTTCTTCAGCGTCTTCTCTCCCTTTCTGGTAATACCCCTGCTGCGCTTTTGACTCCGCCAGATAACTCTAAATGGTATTTTGACTTGGGATGCTTTAATCACATGTCTCCATTGCGTAATATCTTCTCGTCTCTGTCTACCATTACCAATCAATCTTCTGTCAATACTGCTAATGGTTTCCTCTTGCACGCAACACACAAGGGTTCTATCTCCCAGTCGACTCTTAATCTTCCTGATACTTATTTTATTCGCAACTTTAACTTTAATCTTATTTCTCTTGGTCAACTTGTTGATATGGGTTTTGATGTCACTTTTTCTATCTCTGGTTGTCGTGTACAGGATCGTCAGACGGGACAAGTCATTGAGACTGGACGTAAGGTTGGAAGGTTGTTTGAAGTCGAGAATCTTCATATTTTTTCTGTACCAAATCTCTGTGCTGCTTCTTCTCCATCTACCCTTCACTTATGGCATCAACGTCTTGCCCACAGCTCCTTAGGAAAATTGCGTCCTCTTGTGTCTCAAGGTGTTTTGGGTCAGGTTCCTAATGAATCTTTTGATTGCATTTCTTGTCAAACTGCCAAACAACCTGCTTTATCTTTTCACAATAATTCCTCTCTTGCTTGCTCTCCTTTTGATCTCATCCACTCTGATGTTTGGGGTCCCACTCCCACCGCTTCTATGGGAGGAGTTCGATACTTTGTTATTTTCATTGATGATTATTCCCGTTTTACTTGGGTTTATTTGATGACCAATCGCCATGAGTTACCTCAGATTTATATTAACTTTGCCACTATGATTAAAACTCAGTTTTCCAAGGTCATTAAGGTTTTTCGCCGTGATAATGCTATGGAATAACGTGATTCCAAACTCCTAACCTTTCTTGCAGAACAGGGTACCTTGTATGAGTTTTCTTGCCCTGGTACGTCTCAACAAAATGGCCGAGCTGAACGCAAACACCGTCACATTCTTGACTCTGTTCGTGCAATGCTTCTTTCTTCTTCGTGTCCTGAGCGTACTTGGGGTGAAGATGTTCTTACTGTTGTTCATGTTATCAATAGACTCCCTTCTTCTGTTCTCGGTAATGTTACTCCCTTTGAGCGTCTTTATCGTACCTTCGCAGATTATAGTTCTCTTCGAGTTTTCAGTTGTGTCTGTTTTGTTCTTCTTCAGCCTCATGAACATAGTAAACTTGAACCTCGGGCTCGTATGTGTTGTTTCCTATGTTATGGCACTGAACACAAGGGTTATCGTTGTTGGGATCATCTCTCTAAACGTATTCATATATCTCATCATGTTGTCTTCTAGGAGCATCACATGTTTTCTTGGTTCTCCTCGTTTGAGTCTATTCCTCCTACTCAGTCACCTTTTTTCACTAACCCCAATGTTGATCTTTTTACTAGTGATGATTCAACAGGTTCTATCTCGAGTCACCCTCAGCAGCCTCCTGTTCTTTCGCCTTCTCCATCTCCCAATGATTCTGGACCGGACGACGCTCCTACTCCTATCGTCATGCCTCCTCCTTCCACTCGCTGTTCCAGGGTGAGAAATCCACATCCTCATCTTCTTGATTATCATTGTTTTTCTACTATTCTTCATCAACATGAACCTAAGTCATTCAGAGAAGCCTCCACAAATCCAAATTGGCAACAAGCAATGCAGGAGGAAATACAGGCATTTGAAAAAGCACACGCTTGGGACTTGGTTGATTCTTCTTCTAATCAAGAAGTTGTGGGAAGAAGATGGGTATACAAGATCAAGACTCGCTCTGATGGTTCTATTGACCGTTATAAGGCACGATTGGTTCCTCAGGGTTGTACACAAGAGTATGGTATTGACTATGAAGAGACTTTTGCTCCTGTTGGTCGTCTCACATCTGTTCGAGCTCTTCTCGCCATTGCTGCGGTCAAAAAAGGTCTCTCAGTCAGATGGATGTGAAGAATGCATTTCTTAATGGAGATTTGAAATAGAAGGTCTATATGAAACCCCCTCTGGGTTATCCTTGTCCTTCTGGCAAAGTTTGTCTCCTTCGCAAGGCACTCTATGGGTTTAAGCAAGCTCCTCGTGAATGGTTTGACAAGTTCAGCACTACCATATGCAGTCTTGGTTTCACTTGCAGTCCTCATGAGAATGCTCTCTTTATTCGCAAAAGTGAACGTGGAGTTGTTCTTCTACTTCTGTATGTTGATGACATGATCATTACTGGAGATGATGCTGATGGTATCTCTGATCTCAAGGCGTCCCTTCAGCGTACTTTTGAGATGAAAGATCTCGGTTCTCTCAGCTATTTTCTTGGTCTAGAAGTCATATCCACCGATGATGGCATCTATCTCTCTCAAGCTAAATATGCTTCAGATCTTCTTGCTCGAGCCGAAATTACAGATAGTCGCACTGAGTCTACTCCTCTTGAGCCTAATGTTCGATTTACTCCTATGGATGGCACTGTTTTGGATAATCCTACTCTCTATCGACAGCTAGTTGTAGGATTCATTTACTTAACTGTCACCCGACCAGACATCGCCTATCCTGTTCATGTACTTAGCTAGTTCTTGTCAGCTCCTCGTACTACTCACTATGCAGCAGTTCTTCGCATTCTTCGCTACATCAAAGGCACTCTATTTTATGGCCTTTATTTTTCTGCCCATTCCTATTTGTCCCTTCAGGCATACTCCGATGCTGATTGGGCTGGTGATCCCATTGATCGTCGTTCTACTACTGGTTACTGTTTGTTTCTTGGTGACGTTCTCATTTCTTGGCGTGCTAAGAAGCAAACGTTCACTGCTCGATCCAGCACAGAAGCTGAGTACCGTGCCCTCGCTGACACCACTGCTGAGATTATCTCGATTCGTTGGCTTCTCAAAGATTTGGGTGCTCTTCAGTCGTCCCCTACTGATATTTTTTGTGACAACCACAGTGCTATTCAGATTGCCCATAATGCTGTCTTTCATGAACGCACCAAACACATTGAGATTGAATTTCACTTTGTTCGGCAATGTATCCTTATTGATGCTGTTCATCTCATTGCTGTTGGAACACTGGATCAGACTGCTGATATCTTCACGAAAGCTCATCACCCGACTCATTTCCGGACTTTGTAGGATTCTATGCCTTTATTACTTTGATTCTTCTAGCACCTATATATACCCCTTGTATATTATACTTTTGATCAGACTGAATAATACACAAAACACTTTCTTTAGATTGCTCTCTTGTTTCTAACAATTGCCATCACCACTACACTTCCGCCGCCACTAATAACTCATACTTAGACAATTTTAAAATTTCTAGAACAAATATTTTTCTTTTTCTTTCTAAATCCATCATCACCGTTACAAAAAATTTAACTCTTCAAAATTTTTTATGGTTGGATTATTTTCATTTTTCAGATTTTAAAATTATTTTTTTTTAATTCCATTTGAAAAACCAAAACAGAAAAAAAAAAAAAAACAAAATCAACAATATTCAAATGGTGGACATAGTGGCTCATCTCACTCCTGGTAGCAGTTCCTTCCCTCTATGTTTCCTCCTTTCCACTGCATATCGTTCTCTCTCTCTATCTCAATGGCGGCAGTAGTGGCTTCCTTCATCGTCTTCATCCTTACTCCTCACCAACGCACTTTCTTTCTCTTCTTCTTTCTTTCTTTGATCTTTCTCTCTTTCGAATTTTTCAACAACGACAGCGGTGGTTGTGGTTTTCTTAGTCTTTGTCCTCCTCTCTTCCCTTTACCTCAATCTATTTTTCTCTCTCACTATTTCTGTTTCATGGTCTTTTTCCACGATGAGCTTTCGCTAACGGTTGTTGCCGTGAGCAAGGAAAACTAGGTAGCCTGTCAGAGCATTCATGTAGCTGTTGGAGAAAAGGTTTATAATTTGCTTCCGTATGAAATAAAGGAGATTTGTGATTTATTCCTAGATGAGAAAGAGGATGGGATCGTTGACAGTGATTGAAGAAAAATTAAATAGTATGATGGCGGTGATAAAGAGAAAGAGGTGGTGATGACGATAATAATGATGCTAATTGGGGACGAGTGGTGGTGAAAAAGGATTTGGATGATGGTAGGATTTGGGATTGGGGTGGTGGTGTTGTGGAGTAAAATTTAAATTTAAGATTAGGTTAGATTAGAGGATAGTTTAGGAAATTTAAATAATTTTTTAAGGTTCGGATAATTTTGTTAGTAAAAGGTCATCTTTCATGGATATAAAGTCAATTTTGTTTTTATATGAGTAGATTTATCAATATCTTAAACTTTTGTGGATAAAAATGATAGTTTACTCAACCAAAAATATTACATCTATATCTTCTTTTTCCATTATATGCAAATTGTAATTTTAAACAATAAAATACAAAAACAAAGGTTGCAAAGGAGGAATAATTAGTGTTTCATGTCCTTCGCAATTGTCCGATTGCGAAGAGTCTCCGGATTAGCACTGAAATTAGTAATCTTCACTATTTTTTCTGGAATGTTTAAGTTCTAAACTGGATCGAAAGCAACTTAAAGAAGGTTACCCGGGTATCTTGGTCCCTCTTTTTTGCGTCTGCTTATTGTAATTTATGGGCTCAGAGGAATAGTCGAGTTTTTGAGAATCATCATGAGGGCCCAGATGCTTGCTTCCATAGAAATATTGTGTCTTGCAAAGGAGTATCAAATGGTGATGGATTCACGTCCAAAAAAAAAAAAAATGGTGATGGATTTGGTGAGAAGGAATAAGAATTGTGTGGCTGAATTATCTATCATTCAAATCGCGTGGCAGTCTCCACTGGAACACTGGCTCAAAATTAATACAGATGGTTCGATGAAGGACTTGGGCTTAACAACTTGTGGTGGCATCATCTTTAGATTCGTGCTTGTTTTTTAGTGCAGATTTGAGAATGTGCTGAATAGCAATGGGGGAACTCCCGGCTATTTTCTTTGGGCTATCCTTTGCGCATCAACGAGAATATAACTGCATTTAGGTGGAAACTCATTTTAGAATTATATTGAAGTTCTTTCAGAATGGGACTCAGCATTCTCATGATGTTGTACCCATTGTAACGACCATTCCAGAATCGAACCTGAGATGTTATGAGGCCAACATATAGGCCATCGGTACAAAGCCACACTTATGTCGCTTATTCTGTTTTTTTTTTTTTTTTTGGATTTGGCTTATTCTGTTTTGTGAGTTTCTTTCTAGCAAAATTTTTATTTTCTTTTTAGTTGATATGAGGAGAGTTTCTTTTTCAAAAAACGGTCTCCTTTTAGTTTCATTTTTTTTCCCGTTCGTAAGACCCGTTGAGTATTAAAAAAAAAAAAATACAAAAACAAATAATTCGTATCTTGAAACCATGATTCTTGTAAAAATTGAGTTAAAAAAATGCTCATTGTTTCATAGAATTAAACCTAGATTTATGAGTTATGTTTCGTTATTTTAAACAACAGTTCACAAAAATAACTTTTTAGATTGAAAATTAAGAAAGAATCGTAAAAGAAAACCACGATTTACCGGAGCCGAAAATGCAAATAAATATATTATATATCTAGTGAATTGGACTTAAATTCTATTCTGATGATATTTTTTTAAATAATTTAGAAAATATAATAATTTTAATCAACGAAAATGTCCAAAAACTGCTTTATTTAAGATTTTGAAAATAAAACTAGTCATTAATAACTAAAACACTTGAACAAGAATCTAAATAAATATGAATCTTGTTGTGATACAAAGGATATGGATGCCCATTAATATCATGCGGGTGACTCAGTTTTCATGTTACTAAGAAAGAATTTACATTAATGAAGGTTGAAAATATGAACCCTATACATGTATGAATAGGGGTATGGTACGAGACAATACACACAGTAATATTAACAACACATATTCTCTCTCTTTTACAAATATTCTCTCTTTTTTTATATGATAAAGCACTTATTTACTTTTTCTCTTCATACAATACTAATATAATATTAATATATTATCTTTATAGTAGTATAATAGTATTGGTAAATATTGATAGTAGTATTTTTCTATTTATACTTTATTTTATTACCTCTTCCTTATTTATTTTACAACACGTTATCAGCACGAGACTCTGATCAAATTTTTAGGAAGACTCATGTAACAAATTTTCATTATGTCGAAGCTCTCTCATCTTGAATTCAATGCCCTTGATATATCTGGAAATAACTATTTATCATGGATACTAGATGCTGAAATTCATCTTGATTCAATGGATATTGGAGATACCATTATGGCTGAAAATAATGCATCCCAGAAGGATAAAGCCAAAGCCATGATTTTTCTTCGTCGTCATCTTGACGAAGGATTGAAAAATGAATATCTCACATTAAAAGATCCTGCAGATCTTTGGAAAGACCTTGAAGAAAGGTATAATCATCAGAAAACGGTGATACTTCCTCAAGCCCGATATGAATGGACGCACTTGCGTTTACAAGATTTTAAATCTATAAATGAATATAATTCTGCATTGTTTCGAATCACCTCACGAATGAAATTATGTGGGGAAAAGATAACTGACCATGATATGTGGAGAAAACTTTCTCAACCTTCCATGCCTCGAATGTGCTCCTGCAGAGCAGTATCGAGAAAAAGGGTTTAAAAAATATTCTGAGTTAATTTCTTGCCTTCTTGTTGTTGAACGCAACAATGAGTTGCTCTTAAAGAATCATGAAATGCGCCCTACTGGCGCCGTCCTATTTTCTGAAGTAAATGCGGCAAATCATTACCCCAGAAGAGGTAAATGGCAAGGCTTTAGTAACAAGAAAAATTATGGAAGGAAAAGGAATCATATTCAAAAGAGAGGATCTCACCAGAAGTGGAATAAATAAAGAAATATCGGGTAGAATAAATCAACAGAGGATAAGTGTTTCCGTTGTGGTAGAAAGGGCCATTGGTCACGTACCTGCCGTACCCCAAGGCACCTAGTCGATCTTTACCAGGCATCTTTGAAAAAGGACGACAAGGGAAAAGAGTCGAATTTCGTTTCAAATGATGCTGAAAATTCCACCACTCATTATGATGTATCTGATTTCTTTGAGGATCCTGAAGGAAATATTGGTCATTTGATCAATGATGGAATAGTTTAATGTGTGAGATTGTTAAATATTCATGTAAATAAATAATGTAAAGAACTTGTTATTAAGTTTTATTTTCTATGTATTTAAGTTTCAAATATGATGTATATAAATAATGAAATATTAATGTTTATAAATTTTGAAATCATTAAATGTGTCATGTTTTAAAATAAAATTTTAGTATATGACATTATTTTTATATACAGTATTTCTTAGAAAAATAATTTCGATCAAGTATTCAATTTAACTGTGTATACTATTCATTTTATTATTATTTGTCTTTGAAGAGAATGGCAAGGATATGTAATGAAGATGTATGCCTTGCGGATAGTGCAAGTTCGCACACTATTCTCAAAAGTTATATATATTTTACTCATCTGGTGCCAAAAGAAGAATGTGTTAATACTATTATTGGCTCAGGCAATGTGATAGAAGGCTCCGGAAGATCTATAATTTTGTTTCCCGGAGGAACAAAATTCATAATAAATAATGCACTATTGTCTACCAAGTCTCTAAGAAACTTGTTGAGTTTCAAAGATATTCGCCGAAATGGATATCATGTTGAGACAATGAATGAGGGAAATCATGAGTATTTATGTATCACAACTCATGATTCAAATAAGAAAGTTATATTAGAAAAATTATCCTCACTTTCATCTGGGTTATATTATACCAAGATTAGTGCAATTGAATCACATGCCACTGTAAACCAGAAGTTTACTAGCCCAAATGAATTCATAACTTGGCATGACCG
This sequence comes from Arachis hypogaea, assembly GCF_003086295.3. Lineage (NCBI taxonomy): Eukaryota > Viridiplantae > Streptophyta > Magnoliopsida > Fabales > Fabaceae > Arachis > Arachis hypogaea. Next base: position 21,808,179 of record NC_092055.1, on the reverse strand, counting down.
ATTGGGTCATCCGGGAACAACCATGATGCGGAGAATTATTGAAAACTCACATGGACATTCACTAAAGAACCAGAAGATTCTTAAATCTAGTGAATTTTGTTGTGCTGCATGTTCTCAAGGGAAGTTAATTTTAAGGCCATCACTAGTAAAGATTGGATTTGAGTCCCCTGAATTCCTAGAAAGGATTCAAGGTGATATATGTGGACCTATTCATCAACCATGTGGATCTTTTAGATATTTTATGGTCCTAATAAACGCATCTTCGAGATGGTCACATGTGTGCTTATTATCTTCTCGCAACCAGGCATTTATGAGATTACTGGCTCAAATTATTCGATTAAAAGCACAATTTTCAGAAAATCCAATCAAAGCAATTTGTCTTGATAATGCTGGTGAATTTACTTCCCAAGCTTTTGATGCTTATTGTATGGCTAATGGAATAAGTGTTGAACATCCAGTAGCTTATGTTCACACACAAAATGGGTTAGTAGAATCACTTATTAAATGCCTCCAATTAATTGCTAGACCCTTACTTATGAGAATAAATCTTCCAACTTCGGTTTGGGGGCATGCTATTTTACATGCTGTCGCACTTATTTGATTGAGGCCAACGAGTTACCATCAGTTCTCTCCTATGCAATTAGCTTTTGGCCAGCAGCCAAATGTTTCCCATTTAAGAATATTTAGGTGTGCGATATATGTTCCCATTGCACCACCTAATCGCACCAAAATGGGACCCTAAAGAAAATTGGGAATATATGTTGGATATAATTCTCCCTCTATAGTGAGGTATCTTGAGATACAAACTAGAGATGTATTTAAATCCCGATTTGCAGATTGTCATTTTGATGAATCAAAATTTCCAACATTAGGGGGAGAGAATAAGTTTCCTGAAAAGGAACTTAATTGGAATGCATCATCCTTGATGCATTTAGATCCTCGATCAGGGCAATGTGAACTAGAAGTTCAAAAGATTATACATTTGCAAAGAATAGCAAATGAATTGCCTGATGCATTTTTCGATACAAAGAGGATAACCAAGTCGTATATACCAGCAAAAAATGCTCCAATTCGAATTGATGTCCCAGTTGGACAAATTGCCACCGAAGCAAATACACGCTAGAAGCGTGGCAGGCCTTTCGGTTCCAAAGATAAAAATCCTCGAAAGAGAAAAGAGGTAAATACTATTCCTGTTGAAAAAGACATAGTAGAGGCACCTGCAGTTGTCCAAAATTCTGATATAGTTTTAATGCCAGAAGATGTTCAGGTACCTAAAAATTGTGAAAATGACGAGATCTCGATAAATTATGTCTTTACAGGAGAGAAATGAGACCGAAATAAGACAATTGTCAATGAAATATTTGCATATAATGTGGCATTGAATATCATGCATGAAAATAAGGATCTTGAACCAAGATCAGTCGAAGAATGTCGACAAAGGAATGATTGGCCAAAATAGAAAGAAGCCATGAAGGCTGAGTTAGACTCACTTGCAAAATGTGAAGTCTTTGGACCTGTAGTCTGTACACCAGAAGATGTAAAACCTGTTGGATACCGATGGGTATTTGTGAGAAAACGAAATGAGAAAAATGAAGTTGTGTGATACAAAGCCCGACTTGTGGCACAAGGTTTTTCACAAAGACCTGGTATAGATTATGAAGAAACGTATTCTCCTTTAGTGGATGCAATAACATTGCGTTATTTGGTCAGTTTATCTGCATATCATAAACTGCATATGCATTTAATGGATGTGGTAACAACCTATTTATACGGCTCATTAGATCGGGATATCTACATGAAAGTCCCTGAAGGACTAAAGATATCTAAACCATCCAATGAATATTCACATGGGTTATACTTAGTTAAATTGCAAAGATCTTTATACAGTCTAAAGCAATCTGGACGAATGTGGTATAATCGTCTTACTGAGTATCTGGCCAAAAATGGATTCAAGAATGATGATATCTGTTCTTGTGTTTTCATAAAAAAAATCTACATCTGGATTCATTATAATTGCTGTGTACGTTGATTATTTAAATATCATTGGGACTCCTGAAGAGATTCCAACAATTATAAAAACTCTAAAAGAAGTGTTTGAGATGAAAGATCTTGGAAAGACTAAATTTTGTCTCGACCTGCAGATCGAGCATACAAAAAATGGGATCTTTATTCATCAAACAACATATACAGAAAAGATCTTGAAAAGATTTTATATGGATAAGTCACATCCATTGAGTACCCCAATGATCGTAAGATCTTTGGATGTGGAAAAGGATCAATTCCGCCCTAAAGAAGAGAATGAAGATATCCTTGGTCCTGAAGTACCATATCTTAGTGCCATTGGAGCACTAATGTATCTTGCTAATAATACACAACCCGATATATCATTTACTGTGAACTTACTAGCAAGGTATAGTTCCTCTCCAACCAGAAGACATTGGAGCGGAATCAAGCAAATCTTTCGATATCTTCATGGAACGGTTGATATGGGATTGTTTTATCCCTATGAATCCAAGTCACAATTAGTTGGCTATGCAGATGCTGGCTACTTATCTAATCCACATAAAGGGAGATCTCAAACAAGATACCTGTTTACATATGGTGGAACAGCTATATCATGGAGGTCCACGAAACAGACAATTGCTGCAACATCCTCTAATCATGCTGAAATACTAGCGATTTATGAAGCAAGTCGCGAGTATTTTTGGCTCCGGAATTTGATCCAATATATTCTATCATCATGTGGACTGATTGATCATAAGATAGCTCCAACTGTCCTGTTTGAAGATAATACAGCATGCATTGCTCAACTTAAAGGTGGATATATCAAAGGTGATAGAACAAATCATATTTCTCCCAAATTCTTCTTCACTCATAATCTTCAAAATCAAGGGACAATTGATGTCCAATAGATCCGCTCAAGTGACAATCTGGCAGATTTATTCACAAAGTCACTCCCAAAATCCTCCTTTGAAAGATTGATACATGAGATTTGGATGCACCAATTTCGAGACATTAAATGATGTCGACAAGAGGGGGGAGACTGTACTCTTTTTCCTTGGTCAAGTTTTTTCTCATTGGATTTTTCTTGACAAGGTTTTTTAATGAGGCAGTCCCCGTCACAAAGGATATTGTACTCTTTTTCCTTCACTAAGGTTTTTTTTCCACTGGGTTTTTCTTTAGTAAGGTTTTAACGAGGCAATAATCCTAAATGGTCATCCAAGGAGGAGTGTTGTGATAAACACAAAGGATATGGATGCCCATTAATATCATGCGGGTGACTCAGTTTTCATGTTACCAAGAAAGAATTTACATTAATGAAGGTTGAAAATATGAACCCTATACATGTACAAATAGGGGGTATGGTACAAGACAATACACACAGTAATATTAACAACAAATATTCTCTCTCTCTCTTTTCTTATACAATAAAGTACTTATTTACTTTTCCTCTTCATACAATACTAATATAATATTAATATATTATCTTTATAGTAGTATAATAGTATTGGTAAATATTGATAGTAGTATTTTTTATTTATATTTTATTTTATTACCTCTTCTTTATTTATTTTACAACAAATCTCTTGTCTTTTTAAATATTTTTTGTCGATTCACGATTTTGACCAATTTACATTCATTTTAATAATTGATTTTTGAAAATCTGCTTATGTCTAGTTCTGAGTCCAGCTAATCAGATTGATTAGTCCGACACAATTTTATGAAGAGTGGCTCTATCACATATCTAGAAGGGTTAGTTCTTTTCTCCGTTGAGATAAGTGTTTAAATCTAAATCAATCTAAATTAAAATTCTAAAAATTGAATCCATCATTAAATCATTTTAGTTATTAATTTATCGATTTAAAAGTTTAATCAATTTAACCGTAATTCAATTAAAATAACCAGAAACGGATACATGGGAGGTAAGTAGAGGCCTGGGTCCCTCAGCTTTTAAAAAAAAAAGTAGTAGTCACTAATCAGAAACCCAACCTAACATAAATAAAACATTAAAATTTTTTAAATCCCTAAAACTAATTCTCTTTCTTCACCTTTCCTATTCTTTTCAAATCCTTTTGTTTCCTAACACGCGGCGTTCTCAGTCCTCGCTGGGTCATATCACTGCCATTGCCATCTTTAGTGAAGTCAAGGTATTTATTTTATTTTTCACTTCTTTTATATAATTACATAAAATTATTAATTAACAAAGTACATTGTTTTATTATGGAATAATTTAATTTTATTCTTTTGTATTTACATAGACAAATTATTGACCTATTTTTAAGATTTATTCTCTCTTATTTTTTTATTTTATTTTTTAATGAAATTGATAGCGATTTAGTGAAAAAATTATTATTATTGATATTTAATTAATAAAATATACTTAGACTTTGTTTATTCATGTAAGTATATAATTATTTGAGTTCTTTTTTTTTCAGGTAAAAAGAAATTAGAACATTTTATGATGAAAAAGTAAAATTGATTCAATTTTTAAGAGAAAGGTTACTGATAATGTTGGAGTTCAAACAAGTCAGCCCTCTAATTCTATTTCACAAGAAGGTCAAGTAAGTGAGCTCTCTAATCTTACTCAAAATACATATCAACATGAAACCAAAGTACCAAGATTAGAAAGAGATGTTGATATCTCTTTACTAGAAAGGGATCCAGGAAAGCGACGTCCAATTTGGCAGTATAATGTCAATGAACGTGATAAGATTCGTAGAGCATACATAATAGCTGGACCATACCAACCAACAAATATTAACTATCCAGCTTCTGGTAATAACAATCACCGTCGATATTTTCAATCTTCTTGGTTTAAGAAATTTTCAAGTTGGTTAGAATATTCACCAGAAAAAGATGCTGCTTATTGTTTGCCTTGCTACTTGTTTGGTAAACATTATGGTGCTCGCAATGATGGAAATGCATTTTCAGTGTTAGGATTTAGTAACTGGAAGAAAGTAAACAATGGGGTAAATTGTGCATTTGTATGTCACGAGGGTTCTATTCCTAATTCTCCCCATAATTTGTGTGTGAAATCTTGTGATGATTTAATGGCTCAATCTAAGCATATAGACAAAGTTCTTGATAGGCATAGTGATGAAATTATTGCAAATAACTATTTAAGGTTGAAGACATTTATTAATGCTATTCGATGGCTTGCATTTCAAGCATGTGCATTTAGAGGCGATGATGAAAGTCCTGGATCTTTGAATAGGGGGAATTTTATTGAGTTAATTAAGCTTTTAGCTTCCTGTAATTAGAATGTTCATAATGTTGTCCTTGAAAATGCTCCTGAAAATGCTCAATATATATCTCCCAGTGTTCAAAAAGATATATTGCATATCTTTGCTAGAAAAGTGCGTGCAACAATTCGAGAAGAAATTGATGATTCTAAATTTTGTATAATTATTGATAAAGCAAGAGATGAGTCAAAGCGAGAACAAATGTCTGTGGTTTTGAGATTTGTAGACAAGCACGGTTGTGTTCAAGAAAGATTTTTTGATCTTATACATGTTTCTGATACATGTTCTTTGACATTGAAAACAGAAATTTCATCAGTTCTTTCGCGTCATAATCTTGATGTCCAAAATCTTAGGGGACAAGGGTATGATGGAGCTAGTAATATGCGTAGTGAATGGAATGGATTGCAAGCTCTATTTTTGAAAGATTACCCTTTTGCTTATTACATTCATTGTCTTGCTCATCGATTATAATTAGCACTTGTTTCTGCAGCCAAAGAAGTTTGTTATGTTCATCAATTGTTTTCAAAACTTACACTAATTGTGAATGTCGTGACTGTTTCTCCTAAACGTCATGATCAGTTAAGGGTTGCTCATCAAGCAAATAATGTTGCAAACTTAATTGCCAATGATCAAATTGTGACATGTAGTGGACTTAATCAAATTGGTACTTTGCAAAGAGCTGGAGATACTAGATGGGGGTCTCATTTGAATTCTGTACGTAGCTTGTTATGCATGTTTGATGCTACTTGTGAAGTTCTTGAAAAAAGCACCGAAGAAGGTAATTTCTCCACTCGTGGTGATGCTAGTGCTGCTTATGATGCTATCACATCCTTTGAATTTGTCTTTGTTTTGCATTTGATGAGAAATATTTTGGAAGTTAGTCATGATCTTTGTCAAGCTTTGTAACGAAAAAATCAAGACATATTGAATGCTTTAACTCTGGTTTCTACTACGAAGACTTTAATCCAAAGAATGAGAGAATCAAGTTGGGAGGCTTTCATAAAAGAAGTTATATTATTTTGTGAGAAACATGAAGTTGAAGTTCCTGATATGAATGCATTGCATATTCCTAAAAGAGGCCAAACTCGCAAAATTGTTGATCAAATTTCAGTAGAGCATCATTACCGTGTTAATTTATTTCTGGCTGTAATTGATACACAATTGCAAGAGCTTAATGGAAGATTCAATGATAATATGGTGGAATTGCTTACTTTAAGTTCAACTTTAGATCCTAGACATAATTATAAGTTCTTCAATGTCAACAAAGTATGTGAATTAGTAGAACGGTTTTATCCAAGTGACTTCAGTGACCAAGAAAAATTTCACATTAGAATGCAAGCTCAACATTATGAACTTGATGTTCCTAATCATGTTGAATTAACTAACTTGTGCACAATTTCGGAGTTATGTCAAGGATTAACGAAGACAGGAAAGTCTTTAACATATCCTTTAATTGATCGTTTGATTCGCTTGGTATTAACTCTCCCTGTTTCTACAACTGAGAGATCTTTTTCAGCTATGAATATTGTGAAGAGTAGACTCAGAAATAAAATGGAAGATGAATTGCTTGCTAATTGTCTTTTGATTTAAATTGAGAAGAAGATTGCTGAAAGATTTGACACAGATTCTATTATCGATGAATTTTATGATATAAAGAATCGACGTGTACCACTTCGTTAGTAAAAAGTACACTTTTTTTTGCACTTTAAATATATATTCTCTATCAGTATATTTTTGTAATGCATCTTACATTATAATTTATTTGCATATATATTTTTATATTATATATATTATTGGCCCCCATGATAACATTCCTGGATCCGTTCCTGAAAATAACTAAATTATTATAAAATAATATATAAAATTATAAATAAACATAAAAATATAGATATTTTATGTATAAATATTAAAAATATGCAAATTAAAAATACAATATCAATAAAAAATCTTATATTTTTATGGTATTATATATTATATGTCATAAAATGATAAAGACTAAACACACAAGACATATTTATCACTTTAATTTCTATTTTTTCACTTTTATTTGAAAAATGTATTTTATATCTTTTAATTTTTAGGATATTTTTAGTTTAAATTAGATGTATTATATTAATCTTTTAAAGATAGATATCATTGATGATAAAAATAAAATAAAATAAATATTAAAAATTCAAGTCCTGATGACTTTTGGATCTGTAAAAGAAAATTTTAGATATGATAACAAAACTTTGATGGGACAAGAAAAAGGTACAGAGAAGCTTTGAAGAACAAGTAAGCAAAAGAATCATTCAAACGCCCATTAGGCTCCGTTTGGTTGATGTATAGGATGAGACATAGACACAAAGACACAAACATTAAAGACATAGACATAAAATATTTGTGTCTATGTATTGTGTTTGGTAAAAATAATGAACAAGACACAAATATTTGAAAAAGACTGAATTACCCTTCATTTAACCACAATTTTATCAACACCACTACACACCCATCACTTCAAATGCTACATATGTCATTATAATTAAATTTTTATTTCTTTTCGTATTTTTTTCCTTCTAATATCATCTCAAATTATCATTCAAATATTAAATATACAGTTTTTTTTTTAAAAAAATAGAAAACCAAAGCCTAAAATTTATCAAAGTTTAATTAAAATTTAAATAAATAAAAAAGTTAAATGTATAATTTTTTTTTGAAAAAAATGGGAGAACAAATTTGGTTGTAAAATTTAAAAGAGAAAGTAAAAAAAGAAATATTTGAAGAGATAAGAGGATAAATTTTGAAAATTTAAAAATTGAATAAGGATAAAAGAGTAAAAAATTAGTGTCTCACAAGTTGTGTCTCAGTGTCTCATCAAATTGGAGGTACACAAATTTAGTGTCTCCGTGTCCATCCGTGTACTCCCGTGTCCATCAAAAATTTGTGTCTCACCAAACCAAACAGCAGACATGTGTCACCGTGTCCATGTCTCATTGAGACATGGACATCAACCAAACACTACCTTATGGCTGTACAACAAAGAAGGCGAGTACTCTATAAAATCAGGCTATAGAACAGCAAAGGATTAAAAAGAAGTAGCAGAGAATCATTAGGCTTCTTCAAGCTCAGATAAAAAAGAGTTGTGGAAAGAAATCTGGGGAATGAGAATCCCCCAAAAATAAAAATATTTTTGTGGAAAGCATCCCATAATATCATTGCGGTAAATGTGAATCTTTATAAGAAAAAACTAATTGATAATCTTTTATGCAGGGTTTATGAGTTGGAAGAGGAAACTGTGGAGTATGCCATCCTCCTCTATCCATGGACAAGGACTACGTGATTTGGAGCACAGATTCAGAGAATACCAAAAGCTGACTCAATCACTACAATGGGAAAATGGATTTGTGACTGCATTCAGAAAATTAGAAGGGAAGGAAAAGAGCAGTAGGACAGGATCATAAGCAGCATAGGGTTCCTAATTTAGGCTATATAGAAATCAAGAAATCAGTTTGTTTCCCAGAGCACAGAAATCAATCCAATGGCAATAATAATCAAAGCAGCTAAACAAGAGATTAAATTCATGACAGAAACAAATAATTCAATAAAAGAGAAGGTCATTATGCAAAGAAGGCGAGCGAAAAAGCTACTTGGAGAGCACTTCAAAGGATTCGATCAAAATTAACGTGAATGCGGCTTACTATGAGCGAACTGGGAAAGCAGCAACATCAGCAAGCATCAGAGATTCGAAAGGAAGCATAATCACTGGAGTAGCAACAAGAATTAATGTAAACTCGAGTTTAGCAGCTGAAGCATACGCGTTTAGGGAGGCAATTATTTTGGCAAAAAATTTACAACTAGGAAAAACTATAACTAAATCTGATTGTCAGAATCTTATTCAAGCAGTGAAAGCTAAGAGCAAAATTAGAGAAATTGATGCTATCCTAAGAGATATTAGACTATTCATGGAAGAGTATGGAGAGATAGAAGTTACCTAGATACTAAGGGAGGGGAATGAACTTGCACACAGAGTAGCAAGAATGGCGGCAGAAGATTCCCTGAGTCATCTCTGGTCAGCATCACTCACTGGGGAAGTAAGGAATATCATAAGGGTAGAGGTAGCTAGGGTCGCTGTGCAATAGTGCCAAGAATTTGGTGAATCGACTCCGGCGTTACCTCAAGACTTGATCCAACCGAGTGATCCTAGTAGTGGGTATTACCGCAACTTTCTCGGTAAGGCAGGGGGCATCCGATACCAACCGGCTGGGATGTCTTCAAGAAATGTAGATAACCGGGGGGTGCAAGGGTAGGAACGACCTTGGGTAAAATTCATCTGGAACTAGGCGGAGGGTGGCATATGCGGTGGAAAATAGACGGCAGGACAGAGCAATTTCAAGAGAGACAAGGCAGAGCGTTACCTAGTAAGGAAATTAGTTGACAGTTAGGTAATAGACATTCCTATTATGCAATATAGCAAATTAGTTAGTTAGGCAAATCGAGCTAATTTAGTTGCGTAAATTATTGCTAAGTAGTCAGTTAAATAATTTTTAATTATGTAGTTGCATAAATTACTGCTAAGTAGTCGGTTAGATAATTTTTAAATGTGCAAATTTAGTTGTGACAGTTACTATATAAGACAAGTGTGGCTGTTAGTGCAAGGTGTAATTTTATCATTGTTGTAATTGAACCCATTCCCATTTTTCATCTTCTTCTCTCTGCTCTCTCATCTAACTAGTGTGGCTGTTAGTGCAAGGTGTAATTTTATCATTGTTGTAATTGAACCCATTCTTATTTTTCATCTTCTTCTCTCTACTCTCTCATCTAACTGCCTTCACACTATCTTACTGCACCTTCAACATGGTGTGGTGAGCGTGGACCCAAGGGAGTGATTGTAGTTGAAGCAGAGATTGAGAAAAAGAGAAGCTCAAGAATTCAAACCTAGCACAATGCGAGATTCAAAACTCAATGATGAATCCATAACAACAATCTTCAAAATCCAGTGGAAGTTCAGATCTAGATTGAGCAAGTTCTCTTCAAATCTTGGATCTTCAAGGAATCGCAACTTTCTTAAGTTAGATCTCGTCGATTCAAACTCACCTCAACAAGAACAATGGCAATCTGAGTCAGGATCTGTCAAGCCCCTACTACCTTCACCTATTTGAAATCCCTAGTATTCCTCTTACCTCTATAATTCTTGATGGAAAGAACTATAATAATTGGAGTAAGGCGATGATGTTAGCATTGAAGTCCAAAAATAAGATAGTTCATCGATGGAAACTTAGAAAAATCTGAAAGAACTGATTCTTTGTTTGCTTTGTGGGATGGATGCAATACTTATGTTTTGAACGGGATAAATTTCGAATAGTTGAGATTCAGGAAGAATTATATGAAACTAGATAGGGAGAGATGAATGTAACTCAATATTCACAAAATTGAAGGCATTGTGGGAAGAACTGGACAAGTTTAGACCAATATTTTCATGCGAGTGTGGAAGCCGATGCAAATGTGGATTAGGCAAAACGAGAAAGTTCAGATCAGAAGACCATGTGACAAGATTTCTTAGGGGGATTAAATGACCAATATGCAAATGTTAGATCTCAAATAATGTTAATGTAACCCTTACCTTAAGTGAAGATAATTTTTTCCCTATTAACTCAACAACAAAAGCAGAGCCAAGTCTTGGAAGATACTTTAGAACCCAAAATTCTTTCCTACTCTACCAATTCCTCAAACACTACTAAAGCCTCGCAAAACAAAGGGAGAGGGAGGGATAGAGGAGGTAAATTCTAAGTTGGTGGAAGGGAACAAACTGGACGAGGCAAAATGCAATTTTCTTATTGTGAAAAAGGTGGTCACACCGTTGACGTGTGCTACAAGAAACACAGTTTGCCTCCCCATTTGAAACAAAAATATAGTACTGGAAGAGCAGGTGCGGAGAATTTAGCTCAAATTAGCACAAAGGCAAGTCCTAATTTGGCACTCAGTTAACTCTAGTTGTATGAAAGAAAATGGAACTTCGAACTTTGACTTTACTCATGAACAAAAATCAGCCTTGTTGGCTTTGATCAGTAAGCAAGATAAAAAGCAAATATATAGGGCTAACCAACTCACAGCCATACAACAAGCTCCTCTTCCAAGTAGCTTAGTGCACATCATGCATTTCAAGTCCAATATATTGGCTTTAAATGATTCTGCATCAAAACATGATTCTTAGGTGTTAGATTAGGGGCTACAGCTCATGCATCTTACTCTGTTGACGATTTTCAGACTCACTTCAAGATAGTTCCCATCATCATTTAGTTGCCTAATGGTGCCCAAACCATTAGCAACATAGTAGGGACTATCAAACTTTCAAATGAACTCTATCTCGTAAAAGCGTTATGTATCCTCTCCTTTAATTTCAAGTTGATCTCAGTATCAAAGCCACAAATCATTTGCACTATAAAATGAGTTTTACCGATGATAAGTGTGAGATACATGATTTGCAATCGAAGAATATGATTGGAGCAACTGATGTCTATGGTGGTATTTACACCTTGAAGGAAGGGGCAATGCAATCTGAAGCTGCACATGATACAATAAAGGTCTGCACAATTGCATCAATTCTCAACATTTCCAACATACACCTATGGCACTATAGATTAGGCCACATTCCTTTATAAAAAATTAAAGAAATAAAAAAATTGATTCATTAGTTGTAAGACTGATATACAGCTCTGTGATTTATGTCACATGGCTAAGCAAAGAAAATTACCTTTTAAGAAAAGCAATAATATTTCAATAGCTTATTTTGACTTGATTCATATGATTATTTGGGGCCCTTTATCTATTTCATCAATTAGTGGTCACAAGTATTTTTTAACCGTTGTAGACGATAAAACTAGATTTACTTGGATTTTTTTCATCACTACAAGAAAAACACTAAATACTGCTGGAATTGCCGTTGGATTTTGCGTCGAGTTGTACCAGCGAATTTACCATCGGATATTCCGACAAAAAGGAGGAGAAATTCTTCGCCATAAAAGGTTATCGTCAGAAGAGGTTTTTCATCGCTAAAGCCGATGATAAGTATTGGCGCAAAAATATAACTCAATGGTGCCATCGTCGAATTTTTCAGGGGTATATTCCTTCGGTATAATAATTTAATGAAACGCGTTGTTTTGGTGATTTATTGTCGAAAAAATCCGACAGTAAAATTGGGTTAAAATTCAATGCAGAACCCTTCCCCCTCACTTGTCCGAACGCTCTCTCTTCTCTCTCTCTTCTCGTCTTCTCTCTCCGTTGCCGTTGAATCGTCACCATTGCCACTACCCGGAGCTCGTCGGGACCTCGTCGTCGCCGTCGCCTGGAGTACCCACTGAAGCCGCCACTGCATGTTGTCGTCGATTTTGCTCCTATTGTTGTCCCAGCTGCATCCTCCGCCGTGGTTGTCATTCACGTCACCCTCACTATCGCCTCTATCACCACCACATTAAAGAGACCCTGCAGCCACTATAATCGGATTTATTATTGGTATGGTTATTTTATTTTTATATATTAATTTGTGACTTTATCATTTTGTTAGGGTTTAGGTTAAATCAGCGGTTAAATTTATTTAATGAGGTGTGCACTACAAGAAAAAGTAGTATTTGTAACAAAAAAAATTGTTACAAAAAATCTGAATTTTGAAACGAAATGAATTTGTAATAAAAAATGAAACTGTTATAATACAAAATAATATTTTGTAACATATTTTTTTAAGACAAAAATCAAAATTTGTTACAAAAATGATAACAATTTTTTACCTTTAAAATATTTTTCGTAACAAAATATTTTTTCTATCATAAAATTTTGTTACAAAATATAACTTGATTTTGTAACTTTTTTTTTCTTTAGTTACAAAAGGACAACATTTATTTTGTAACAAATTTTTTTAATACAAATTACATATATAATTTACTAAATTATTTTTTTAATTAACTGATATATTAACTAATTTACTGAGCAAGCCAACATTTATATAATATATGTAATAATATAGATAATTCGAGCGTGCTTCATTTAACTAAGATTATTTTAAAATAAAATAACATTAGTGTCTACATTGATTAGTTCTATAAGTTGTATTTCTTCCACAAGTTCAACCAAAAGTTAAAAGTCTAATATAGATTAGTGTATCTATGAATTAAAATATTCTTGAGTCCTTTAGGTAGCATGTTGTCATCAATTTAGCACTCCTGTAAATGAAAAAAACCAGAATAAAAATTAGAAACAAGATATAACACTAATTACAATTTTTTCCATTCACTTTTATTCAAAATTTTTAGAAATATTTTGGCAAAATCTCCCATAAAACTTGGATTTACGGTTCCATAAAAAATAACCAATTCATCGCTTATTTCTCAATCATTATACAACTTGAATTAGTGCAATGATAACATGAGCTAAACCTCATATCTAGCAAGAAAATTAGTGCAACCATAAAATTACACTTAAAAATATCAAATTTGATAATCATTTCTTGAATCAAAGATTGGTGGAAGTTTAGAACTCGCATTCATGTCATAAAACCAGAACAAATTAGCTATTGCCACCCCTTGTGCTCTCCCAAGTCCAGCAGTACAATGCACATAAACTCTTCCTTTTCCCTCTGAGATTTCCCATTCCAATGATGAGACTACTTTAGGTAGAACATTTCACAAGGAGTTTGGATCACAGTCTATTGCCTAATAAAATAAATTTACAAAATATATCAAGCTATGAATTATAAATCAATCTCAAAAAAGCAAGCAAAGCATTTAACAAACTCACAACTCTGTCAAAAAAAAGTTTTCTAACACATTTAAAGTGCAATGTCAATTGCACCAAAAGTATATGGATCCTTGACTTAGCCATACATTGTATTAACCAGATAGGAAAAATTAAAATCTCTATCTCATGACAATGCCATTAAGCAAGATAAGTTGGCATTGTTGTATATACTTTATAAAATTTAGAACGGGTATTATTTTCTCAACAAAATTGAATGAAATGCAGGGTTGTAGCTTTCTTACTTACCAGCCTCCTCATATGTCAAACATCGAGTTCGTGACACCTCCTTGTTATTGACTTCAAGTCTATTCTCCAATATTCTACATCCTTATCCTGTTGCAAGTTCAGAATGTATGTCACACCCTCTTCCTTCTTGAGGTGATCGATGTCTTCAGTTTCTGTGGTTGGGATCCCACAATGAGATTGTCAGTTATAAGTGTGTAATTCATACCTGAAATAAATCAATCACAGATTGCATCAACAGCAGCAATCATATTACTAATACTGTGTATTTTATATAATAGACACAAATTAATACAACACTAACTGTTCCTTCTAGCACCTTATACAAAATGCAAGTAACTAATAAAGAAAACCCATCATTATATCAAAGAGTTGGAATTCATAACTAACAAATAGGGAAAAAAGAGGAAACTAACCCAGATCGTGGTGATACTCATAAGGATTCCTCATCATTATCTTCATAACAATATTGTAATCTTCCATTCTGTCCTTGGATTTAGAGGCAGTGGTATTGCTGGTGGAGGGTTTGTGCTACTTCTCATCAATGCCATTTTCTGATAGCTTCTTGTAGCATATTCGAGTGACAGGGTGCGATTCAAAAGAATGACGTCTAGAGGGGCAGATGACGGCGTGACGACAGAAGCAGAAGAGGTGACAACCCACAAACGAGGAGGAGAAGCATCGATGGTGACGACGGCTTCGCGCAGCTCCAATGGTGACGACGGCGACGGAGCTGGCAGTGACAAGGGCAGCCATGCTCCCCTCCAGTGGTGGCGGTGCTACTTCCTCTTTCCCTCGCGAGCTCGTCTCTTTCTCCCCTCACGTTATGACTCTCCTGATGGTGACACGATGGCGGCGATGGTGGTAGTGACACCCATCGGCGCCGTCTCCCCTTTTCTCCCTCTCCTTCCTTCTCCTTCTTCCCCCCTCGAGCTCCCCCTCTCTCTTTTCTTTCCTTTCTTTCTGCGTGTGTGTGTATGGTGAGGGCTGTGTGTGCGCGGGACGGCTGGGAAAAAAGATGAGGGTGAGGGTTAGGGTTAGGGTTTAGAGAGTGTGTGTAACTTAATTTTTTATTTGGGAATTATAATAAAATTAGGGTATAGAGTAGGTATTTTTAATAAAACTAGGAGTAATCAAATTACTAAAGTTTTAAATTTTAAATAAGAAAATATCCAAATATTTATGAAAATTATATGAGTTCTAATTAATTTTAAACTCAAAATCTCATAACTTTAGTTTAATTACTTTTTGGTAAATAATTTTTTGAAAGTAAAACTATAAATAACTATAATAGATCACAAATAATTTTTTATTTATTTTCTAACAATCGGAGGTCTTACTGGCTTAATGATGAGTGTTGGGTTATGGTGGGTTTAGGACTAGAAGAGGGAGGAAAAAAAACCAGAGCTCTATGTTTTGTTTTTAAGGGAGTTTTTCAAAAATTTATTTAAGTACAAAAATATGTTAAATTTTAGAGCGGTAATGAAACAAAAAATAATATTTGTTATAAATTTATTTTAAATTAGAGAACGAGGGTGACCTAGCGAGATAATAACGATGGTTCTATCTTCTGCAATGAGATGGTGACCTTGAGTGTGAGAGGTGGAGCCGTGGAGGCAATGAGAGTGGACGAGGGTGGCAAACAGCAGAATGAAGAGTGAATGTGACAATTAGAATCAGGGTTTTTATTTTTTACATTTATTTTTATTTTAAAATTTTAACGATTTTATTAATGTTTAACAATTAATTTTTTTAAATTTAAAAAATTAATTTTTAAGCAACATTTAAGACTTAATTATTAGTAAAAATTATATATGAATTTTATAAAAATATAAAATAATATATACCATTTTTAAAAAAAATAATTAATAAAAATAATATTTTAAAAAATAAAATTTTTGAAACAAAATAAAATTATCTTAAAGATTTTAACATTTTAAAATATTTTTTTTAGTTACAATAATTCTTGTATTTTGTGACAAACAAATAATTTGTTACAAATAATATTAAATTTTATAACAAATTTATTTTTTGTTACAAAATAATTGGAGTTTTTGAAACAAATGGATATTTTTTTACAAAATATTTTGAACTTTTGCAACAACTTCATCTTTTGTTACAAAATATTACAAAATTTTGCAATAAAATACTGGTTTGTTACAAAAGCCAATATAATTTATAACAAAAACATCAAGTCGTTACAAAATATGAAACGTTTTATAACAAATTGTGTTGTTGTTACAAAACATTATTATTATGTAACAATCACTAATTTTTGTTACAAAAAATTTTTTTTGTAACAATTTTAAATTTGTTACAAAGTTTTTGTTACAAATATTCCATTTTCTTGTAGTGGTGTGATTAGGATTTGTTGTGTTAATTTAATGGATGTAAAAATCAAATAATGTTAGAGTAGGTTAAGTAAGGTGAGATTAAGAGTGATTGTGTTGTTGGAAAATTTTAGTTGAGTTTATTGAATGAGTTTCTTTCAATTGCATTAAACTTATGTCGCTTATTTTGGTCGTGCCAGGTGTGTGAATTGTGAACTCGCACAACTTAACCGGCAAGTGCACCGGGTCATCCAAGTAATACCTCAGGTGAGTGAGGATCGATCCAATTGGCTTAGTTAGGCAAACAGAAAAGGGTGTTTGATGGTGTAATTCGCATAAAACGATAAGCAAGAGAATAAAGAAAGCAAATAAAAGGTTTGATGTAAAAACAGTGAGATAAAACAGTTAAGGTTTTGGAGATATTTACTTTTCGCATTAAAAGTTCCTACCAACTATTTTAACAATGCATGATTCATTTCATGGCAAACTGTAAATGACTAAACCCTAATCTCTTAGTGATTTAGTCTCCTCTAACCTTCATTAACCGCCACTCTTGTGGTCACTTAATTCCAATTAGAGGGTTAAGTTCAAAACAGTTTATGGCCACAAAAACCCTAATTACCTAAAGCTAACAGGATTATATATCACATATCCCAATTAGTTCATATAATTAGCAATTTAGAAGGAATTTATTTTCAAGTTGTTGTTCAAGCGAGATAACTCTCTCGAGAATCACAAGAACTCATGTAGAATAAGGGTCATACTCTCGTTCCACCCATATTCATAAGATTAAGAACGAAAACAATCTTTGAAACTGAATCAGTACATTAATTAAAATAGAAAAGCAATAGTCTTAATCCATAGAAATAAACAGAGCTCCTAATCTTAACCAAAGAGGTTTAGTTGCTCATGGCTTACAAAGAAAACTAAGGTTCCGAAAAGTGAAACGTGCGGAAGAGAGATTATCCTCTAAATGCTGAATCTTTCCCTTTTATATCTAACCTAATTTGATTCGGAAAATAAAAATAATTTAATAAATCCTAAAACTAAAAGATATTGGTTGTAAATAAAAATTACAAAAAGAAAATATAAAATAATTAATAAATGCTAAATCCACTTGAGATGCCCAAAGAGAGTGAATTCGGACTGCCTGGCTTGGTGCCCTAGAAGGGGAGGCGACGTTTCTGAAATGTGTCGTTACTAGCGCTCAGGGGGGATGCTGCCAGCTTCTCCTTTTCAGCTCAAAACTCTGCCAAATTGCTCCGAATTTCACCTGAAATCATAAAAATACTAAAACAACTCAAAGTAGCATCCAAAGAGGATTGTTGCATTAAAATCAAATAAAACTAAATAAAATCTAACTAAAAACAACTAAAAAATGATAAGAAAATGGTACAAGATGCTCACGCATCAGTGCCTCTTGTTAGTTTGGTGAAATTATAATTAGGTCTTAATTAATTAGAATAATGAGTTTTACTTATTCTTTCAAATTAGTTTCTGATTTCGTTTCAGCTTGTGAATTTAATACTGTCCATTTTATTAGGACGATGCTATTTTCTCTTATATTAGTTGGAGTTAGCTTTTTTTGTTGTTTGTGCAATAATATCCAGGTTGGTTTTCTATCTCTAAATATAATGAATTGTTTAAATTTTATGTTGGACTAACTTTTTCTAGGATAGAGTTTTAGGAGGAAAGTGGGAGAAAGTCGCATAGTGGCACAATCTCAAAACCCTTGTTTGCTAGAAAATTAAAGAGTTATAAGGGGTTGCGCACTATAACGGTTAGGATTTGATGTTTTATTAAATGCATGTATGTTATAATTTATGCCTGCAGTTGTTTCCTCTGTGAAAACTATTATATTTATTTGATGGATATCTCTGAATTAAAGAGAAGTTCTGCCGCATTATCGTTTGAATTATTTAAAACATGTTTGGTTTGTCAGAAAATGATAATTGTATTTGGCGGGAGATTTTAATTTTATTTAGCTCTGATAAACCACTATTTTATGATATATTTTGTGCCTAATTTAAGTAATTTATTCAATCCTTCACTCAATTATTCATATAAATTGCATGGTTTTACTTTTCCTTCCTTATTATGTGATGTATGTGAAAAACATGTTTCCTATGCTTTAAAAATAATTATTTTAATTACCCTTTACTTCCATTCGATGTCGTGATTCGTGTGTTGAGTAGTTTCAGATCTTCTAAGGCAGGAATGACTTAAAGGATGGAAAGGAAATATACAAAATTGGAAGGAAAGCATAAAACGGAGTTTTTGAAGAAACTGGCAGTGACGCGATCGCATGGACGACGCGGCCCATGCCAGCGCGAAATAGTAGTGACGCGACCGCGTGATTGACGCGATGGCGCGCCATAAGCAAAACGCATATGACGCGGACGCATGATTGAAGCGACCGCGTGGCAAGGAAAACTCCAATTGACGCGACCGCGTGACCCACGCGGACGCGTGACAGAGGCCACGCACCAGAAAGTACAGAAAACGCTCCCAGCAATTTCTGAAGCCCTTTTTGGCCCAAATCCAAGTCCAGAAGGCACAGATCAGAGGTTATGAAGTGAGGGAATGCATCCATTCAGAAAGAGTCTCCAATTAGTTATTTTTCATGATTTAGATGTAGTTTTGAGGGAGAGGTTCTCTCCTCTCTCTTTTAGGATTTAGAATTAGAATTTCTTTTGCTTTCAGGATTATCTTTTTATTAGGTTCAACATTCCTTTTTATTCATCTTCTCAATTTAGTTTATGAATTCTTCTATGTTATAGATTATTCTTTGAATTAATGTTATTTGAGGTATTTCAGTTTATGATTGTTTTCTTTTATTTATATTACTGTTGCTTCCAATCTGAAGACATTTTTATTCCAGTAGATTTACTTTTTCCCTTTTGGTCTTGGTTAAGAAATCAGTAACTCAGGAGTTATCAAACTCAACATGATTGATAATTGTTATATTTGCTAATTGAATTGAACTTCAATAATTCCAATCTTTCCTTAGGGATTAACTAGGATTTGAAGATCAAACTAATTAGTCACTTGACCTCTCTTTGCTTTAAGTAAAGGCTAACTAAGTGGAATTAAGATTCAATCTTCATCATCATTGATAAGGATAACCGGGATAGGACTTCTAATTTCTCATACCTTGCCAAAAGTTTATTTTACAGTTATTTATTTACTTTACAATCTTTTACTTATTTCAATTGCAATTTAAAATTACTTGTTCCTCATCTTCAAAACCCCAATTTACAATTTTCATAACCAATAATAAGAACACTCTTCCCTGCAGTTCCTTGAGAAGATGACTCGAGGTTTAAATACTTCGGTTATCAATTTTTAAGGGGTTTGTTACTTGTGACAACCAAAATGTTTGTACGAAGGGATTTCTGTTGGTTTAGAGACTATATCTACAATGCGACTGTTTTTATAAAATTCTTTACTGGCAAAAATCCTAACGTCAAAATGGCGCCGTTGCCGGGGAACTGCAATTGTGTGCCTTATTATTGGTTATTGTAAATACTTTTCTTTTACTTGTTTATTTGTCTTTATTTTCCCCTTTTATTTTAATTAGCTACTATGAATTCTCACCCCTCTCGCTTTGAGTTTGGTTCTAATATTGTTGAAAGGAGTAAAAGTTATAACAGGAACATGCATCAAGGTCAGAGCAATCAACGATGGATGGAGCCAAGAGGATCTGATCAACCCTTTAGGCAACAACACCCTTCAAGATATCATGGACAAAGACCATTCTACAATGCATGCCAAGCCAATAGACATGGTGGACAAGCTTGTAGTTACCAACAAGCCCCACCCTGTGCTTATAGGCCATCCTCTCAACATAACTTTGCACCACCACACTCACAAGCTCCTTTTCACCATTCACTACCATATGATCCTCATCTACCCAAATTCCAATCCAATTACTCCCAAATACCACCACTTCCCCATAT
The DNA here is from genome assembly GCF_003086295.3 of Arachis hypogaea. NCBI lineage: Eukaryota > Viridiplantae > Streptophyta > Magnoliopsida > Fabales > Fabaceae > Arachis > Arachis hypogaea. The sequence continues at coordinate 21,787,638 of NC_092055.1, read as the reverse complement.
ACCACGTCCAAATCTATCACCCCAAGAATCAGAGGTTCGCCTCAAGGAAACAGTAGATCAACTTCAAACAACCCTTCATCAACTGGAGCAGGCAGTAAGTTTATTATCTTCTAGACGTTCGAACATTCAAGGACCTCCCACATCCCCATGTGGACAATCTAAAGAAGAACGTAGCATGAAGGAGATACTAGAAACTCCAGTGAACGGAACAGGGCATGACTTCGTACTGGAACAAGTAGAGGAAGCTGTCATTGTAAACGAAGAAGAGTTGGTTGAAGACTTAGGAGACGCTGAACTTCCATGGGAATCCAGAGTTATGGAGAATTCTGTCAAAAACATTACAATTGATGCTAAGGAGGATGGTGCACAACTCCCAAAGCAAGTCTTTTATGAAGAACTAGACGGAATAATCCTAGAAGCAAGTTTCCTTGATAATGATAATCTCAAGTTAAGTTCTCCCAGTAGTGAACTTGCATCAGCAAGTGAATTCTCTGAGATCGAAGAATCTTCCCCAAGTGAATACAAAGATGATGCGGAGGTAGATTTCTCTCAACCTCCCGTTTATGACTTAAGTGACGAGGAAGACATAGAACTTTGATCAGGACATGGATGCAATTGAAGAAGTCTGCAAGGAAGTGAAAAAATTCACCGAAGAGCACGAGGGAGTAGAACTCACAGAACCACTAGAAACACCTATTCCAAGGCCATTACCACCCAATACAAGCTTCAAATGGGTACAATCCTTAACCTTTAGCTTTATTTTCCCACTTGAATATGGTTTACTTGAAACAGATGGCCAGCTTAGAGCTCTCTGCGGCTTTAAGAGTAAGAGGGAATTGGCTCGCACTCAGAGCTGGTGCACAAGGTTCAATAAGGTTCCACGCTTCAAATCGAAGTGCACGGATTGGCATCATAATCAATCGAATGGATCTCGGAAAACGTTTGGTCATCGTGGTGAGAATCTAATTTTTAAACCACCCGGATGGAAAAATATAGATCAAGACGGAGGTGGATTTAAAAGCAAAGTTTGGGATCTTGGAATCTACTCTGACATTCGTCACTCCGGGAGCCTGAGAATCTGTTTGAAGCTGCTCCGAAGCTTTACATGCCTAGTTTGGGACCCCGGAGGCTGTTGGCATTCCAAACATTGGTGGAGATTTCTGGACGAATTTAAGCGCAAGCCACCATAACAGGAAGCTCATCCAAGTCCAACTTAAGGACTTTAACTAAAAGTGCTAGGTGGGAGACAACCCACCATGGTATGATCGTTCTTTTTTTTCATTTTTATTTAGTTTTATTTGTTTCCAAGTTTTATTTTATTTTATTGTATTGAACCTGGAGTTTTGCATAACATTCATATTAGCATTGCATTCTGCATTTTTCATGCATATAAAAAAAAAGGGGACACACGCACGCGACGCGGCAGCGTCGCTGACGCGTCCGTGTCACCAGTGCGTTGTGAAGAAAAGAAAGTGAACAGAGAGTCACGCGAGAGCGTGGCTGGAGGCGTGCCTTTGGCACAAATTGACCCACGCGACCGCGTCGCTGACGCGTCCGCGTCATATGGGAAAAATGCCTCCCACGCGTCTGCGTCACCCACGCGAACGCGTGGCTCTGTAAAATCGACGTAAAGGGGTGTATGGCAGTATGTTGGGCTGGAATAGGGCTGGACTCGTGCTGGAAGCCCAAGCCCTACCACGCGACCGCGTGCCCCACGCGGCCGCGTCATTTTAAGAAAATGGCCATTGACGCGTTCGCACCAACCACGCGACCGCGTCACCCAAAATTTGGCAAAAGAGTTTCGAACAGAGAGTTGCGCGAACGCGAGGCTGCACTCGCGCTAATCGCACAAATCAGGCCATGCGATTGCGTGACCCACGCGTCCGCGTCACCTGACCTCATCGCGCTGCACACGACCGCGTCACTCACGCGTCCGCGTCACATGCGGCGCACAGCTTATCCAGATCAGCCAGATATGTTATCTTTTCTTCCCCAATCCTAATTTCTTCTATCTTTTCTTCTTTCTTCTTTCTTTCTTACTTTCTTTCTCTTCATCTTTTTAACTTCTCATCCTTTTTCACTTTTATTTTATTTTATTTTATTTAATTGCTTACTTTCATTCATTGCATTTTAATCTTGTGCATATTTTTATTTTCTTTTCTAAATTTATTATTTCACCATTGGTGTTCAAATGTTCTTATTCAACTGTTATGTCTTTTCTGGTATTATTTTAGTGCTCAGTGACTTGTTTTACACTGTTAGGTAATATTATTTAAGTCAATGCTAATCTTTTATGATATTTGTATTAATTTTGCATTGACATGAATTTATATTATCTTTCCTTCCACACTCTCTTCCCTATTGTTGCAACTTTTTGCACTCTTGATTTGCCATCTACTTCTACTGTTTTCTCACTTGCATGTTGTAGCTACCATGTAATTGAGACCCTCATTATTTGGCATTAATCCAACCATATTTTATTTATTATCTTTATTTATGGGTTACTTTTTCTTCTTTTTCCTCTTCTTTCAGGCTGGCCACCGAAGAAGAAAAAAGGGAGAAACTTCTAAAAGGGGAGACAGACAAGTTCATCTGCACATTTCTTGATGAGAAAAGTGTCAGTTGAAGCAACCCGTCCACTTGCACATCTTAGCATACACTGAGGACGGTGCAATCTTTAAGTGTGGGGAGGTCGATACCGATCTCCATGGGTTAGTTATTTTCTTCTCAACACCAATATTTTATTTTCTTTGTTAATTGCTGCATTTGCATATTTAATTGCATGTTTGTTTGATTTTATGTATTTAATTACCACTTGGTTGAAGTAATATTTTCTTTTTCAAGAAATTTTTATAGTATTTCACTAATTTAAATTAAAAACTTTTCTATTAAAACTTGTTTGAAGTTGTATTTGGAACATGGTTTTTGAGCCAAAGAACACACAACCTGAGATTTTGAGCTTATTTATATGGTTACATTATTTAACCATAAATATTTTATTCTTGTGTGTTTTCTTTTCTATGATTGCAATCTTTGCTTTGTTCCACTCTATATGTCCATTATTTAGTGTATTTACATGCTTGCATATGATTGAGGCCATCATTTGAATTTTTCCTCACTTATCCCCAAAATTAGCCTACCTTTTACATCACCCTTGTTAGCCCCCTTGAGCTTTTTAATCCCCTCTTGTTCTATAAACCACATTACTAGCCTTAAGCAGAAAAACAAAATAAAAATTTCAAGTTGAATCCTTGGTTAGCTTAAGATAGAAATTGTGTATTATTTAAGTGTGGGGAATTTTATGGGAACATGGGATGATAGAAACAAAGTAGGAATTTAAAAAGAATGAGTTATTTGAAAATTTGGGAAGCATGCTCATGTGAAATCAAAATAATTAAATTACCATGTGCATTGAAAAAAAATAATAAAAATAAAAATAAAAAATATATTAAGTAATTAAATAAGGGGATACAAAAAAAAAATAAATAAAAAAAGAGAAGAAAAATAATATTACCCCAAATGCAAAATAAAAAGAATCAATGCACATGGGACAAAATTCAAAAATAAGTTTGATACATGAGCATGTAATACAAAAGTGGAAAAATTTGGGTAGCTAAGTAAAGCATTTTAAATTATATAAAAGTATGTATATGTTAGGTGAGATCTTAGACTAATCAAGGATTCACTTTGTTAGCTCACTTAGCCTTATATATATATATATCCTTACCCTTACCTTAGCCCCGTTACAACCCTGAAAAGACCTTATGATGTTTGCATTGGTATACTAAATATTTGTTGATTGGTTAGATGAAGAAACAAAGTTTAGAAAGCATGATTAGAGAAGAGTAGAGTAATTAACCCTAGACACTTGAGAGATTAGAGTGGTATACACTACCAGTAAGGGTTCGAGGCTTGATTCTATGTTCCCTGCTTTCATGAGCTATCTTCTTACAAGTTTACTTGTCTTTTATTGTATAATTTGAATTAGTGAAATCTGATTTATGTTTGTCTTGGAAGATTTATTTACTTTTAACCAAGTAGGTAGAAATATTTTGCATGTAGTTGCATTCATATAGATAGGTTGCATTTCATACATTCTACCATTCCTCTTCACTCCTTTATAGCTTCTCTTGAGCTTAGCATGAGGACATGCTAGTGTTTAAGTGTGGGGAGGTTGATAAACCACTATTTTATGATATATTTTGTGCCTAATTTAAGTGATTTATTCAATCCTTCACTCACTTATTCATATAAATTGCATGGTTTTACTTTCCCTTCCTTATTATGTGATGTATGTGAAAAACATGTTTTCTATGCTTTAAAAATAATTATTTTAATTACCCTTTACTTCCATTCGATGCCGTGATTCGTGTGTTGAGTAGTTTCAGATCTTCTAAGGCAGGAATGACTTAAAGGATGGAAAGGAAACATACAAAATTGGAAGGAAAGCATAAAACGGAGTTTTTGAAGAAACTGGCAGTGACGCGATCGCATGGACGACGCGGCCGCATGCCAGCGCGAAATAGTAGTGACGCGACCGCGTGATTAACGCGATCGCGTGCCATAAGCAAAACGCATATGACGCGGACGCATGACTGAAGCGACCGCGTGGCAAGGAAAACTCCAATTGACGCGACCGCGTGACCCACGCGGACGCGTGACAGAGGCCACGCACTAGAAAGTACAGAGAACGCTCTCAGCGATTTCTGAAGCCCTTTTTGGCCCAAATTCAAGTCCAGAAGGCACATATCAGAGGTTATGAAGTGAGGGAATGCATCCATTCAGAAAGAGTCTCCAATTAGTTATTTTTCATGATTTAGATGTAGTTTTGAGGGAGAGGTTCTCTTCTCTCTCTTTTTGGATTTAGAATTAGGATTTCTTTTGCTTTCAGGATTATCTTTTTATCAGGTTCAACAGTCCTTTTTATTCATCTTCTCAATTTAGTTTATGAATTCTTCTATGTTACAGATTATTCTTTGAATTAATGTTATTTGAGGTATTTCAGTTTATGATTGCTTTCTTTTATTTATATTACTGTTGCTTCCAATCTGAAGACATTTTTATTCCAGTAGATTTACTTTTTTCCTTTTGGTCTTGGTTAAGAAATCAGTAACTCAGGAGTTATCAAACTCAACATGATTGATAATTGTTATCTTTGCTAATTGAATTGAACTTCAATAATCCCAATCTTTCCTTAGGGATTAACTAGGATTTGAAGATCAAACTAATTAGTCACTTGACCTCTCTTTGCTTTAAGTAAAGGCTAACTAAGTGGAATTAAGATTCAATCTTCATCATCATTGATAAGGATAACTGGGATATGACTTCTAATTTCTCATACCTTGCCAAAAGTTTATTTTACAGTTATTTATTTACTTTACAATCTTTTACTTATTTCAATTGCAATTTAAAATTACTTGTTCCTCATCTTCAAAACCCCGATTTACAATTTTCATAACCATTAATAAGAACACACTTCCCTGCAGTTCCTTGAGAAGACGACCCGATGTTTAAATACTTCAGTTATCAATTTTTAAGGAGTTTGTTACTTGTGACAACCAAAACGTTTGTACGAAGGGATTTCTGTTGGTTTAGAGACTATATCTACAACGCGACTGTTTTTATAAAATTCTTTACTGGCAAAAATCCTAACGTCAAGCTCTTAACCTTAACCAGGAGGTTTAGTTGCTCATACTTACAGAGAAAATAGAATTGCTGCCTAATGAGGCTTGATGCGAGTCCCCTAGAAGAGGTGCATCTTATTCCTTAAATACTAACCTAATAATAAATGCTAGACCTAAAAAAGATATTGTTTGTAAATAAAGATTACAAAAGAAAATAAAATAATAAATTCTAAACCTAAAAGATATTGTTTGTAATTAAAAATTACAAAAAGAAGATGAAATAGGCTAAGAAGTGCTAAATCCACTTGAGAGGCCCAAAGAGGAATGATTCGGGCTGCTGCTGGCGTTTAATACCAATAACGGGCGTTAAACGCCCCAAAGGGGGGGGGGGTCAAAATTCATGTATGCTGAGGTCCCCTGCTGGTGTTCAGCGCCGGCAGGGGGAAGTTTCTGGCGCTGGTTTGTCCCTCTTAGGTGCTAAATGCCAGGCTAGGTGTTTAGCACCAGATTTAGCAGCGATTCCAGAAGAGAAGTATAAACTATTATATATCGTTGAAAAGCTCTGAAAGTTGGCTTTCTAACGCCGTTATGACGGTGTCAATTGGACCTTGTTAGCTCAAGTTATGTTCGTTGCAATGCAAGGAGGTCAGGGTTGACAACATCTACTATCCTTTCTTCGTTGTTGCACAAAATTCTACCAAATTCACCCGAAATTCACTTGAAATCATAAAACACCAAAAAACTCAAAGTAGTATCCAAAGAGGATTTTTGCACTAAAATATAATAAAACTTAATAAAATCTAACTAAAAACAACTAGAAAATGCTAGAAAAAAGGGTATAAGATGCTGACGAATCAGTGATGCACATTGAAAAAAAACGTGTTTTATAATATCATGCATACAGTAATGGACGATGAGCGAACAAAAGACAATGATAAGGCTAGGTTACACTTGGTGGACATTTGTAGGCGGCCAAATCTAAACTTAAAGAGACTTGATAACCGGGGGGGGGGGGGGAGGGGTCAGCTAAACCAAAGGTGGTGTTTGCTCTAACGAAGGAGCAGAAACAAAATGTTTACAAGTGGATTAGAGGACTAAGGTTTCCCGCAGATGGTTATGCCACTAACTTGAGCAGGTGTGCAAACGTGTCCCAAGGTTGGTTTGCTGGATTAAAGAATCATGATTATCACGTCTTCATGGAGTCTTTACTTCCTGTTGTGTTCAGAGAACTTCCAACCAACATATGGAAACCCTTACAGAAATAAGTGAGTTTTTTAGGGAGTTCACCACAAAATAGGCGAATACTAGCGACGGTTTTCTCAGCTTTGCAGCAGTTTTACACTGTCGCTAAACAGAATGTTAGCGGTTTAAGGACCGCCCTCCTTAAGAGTGCAGGGATTAGAGTTTGCGGCGGTAGCCAGCAATTGCTGGTATAACTGCCATAATTAAGATATTTCGCGTCGGTAGGATTTACGATGGTTTAGAATGGGCGCGTTATGGCCAAAGGTGATTTCCACATTCTTTGCAACAGTCATTAACCGCCGCTATTTGGTGCTGTGATTTTGTTTGAAATTTTATTTGCAATAATTACGAACTGCCGCCATGTTAAACCCACGCAACTTTTCAAAATTATTTTCGGCGGTTACAAACAACTGCTATTTATTATTGCTATTTTTTAATATAAAATATTTTTATTTGTTTTTCTTTAAATATTCTGAGAATTTCTTTGGGGATTATTTTTTAATTTTAAAAATCCTATTAATTTTCTATAAAAATTTAAATTAAAAGCGAGAATTCATGAAAATTTAACCGCAAAACAAACTAATATATTTATATTAATATCAATCAAGTATTTCACTAATTAATAATGCTGCATAGTCAACTTAAACAAAATATATACTCCAAATAAAATAACATGAAATCCTAATTTCTATTTTCTGCTATGTCCATCCAAAGAATTCATTAGTGCAGCAATGTCTGGTGGCAGATCCACACCTTGCCGTTGAATTAGATAGCTTAGAACACTCTTTAATGATTGCCTCTTCATTTTCTCTGCTGCTACATCATCCTCCACTGCCTTAATTTTCAATTTCTCTACTACTACTTCATCCTCCACTGCCTTCCTTCTCAATTTCTCGGTTATCACCTTTGCCTGTAGTTCAAACAGCATCCTTTGGGCCTCCTCTGTTTAAGCTCCATCCACCGGCTGCTGTGAACTTGGACGGCAGAGTTGACTTGGAGTCGGTCCAAAACCTACGCCACACACTCTACCTAAGTGCTATTTTCCAAGAGCATGGGCAAGAAAATCATTTTTAAAAATATTCTAGTGGATTCATCACGCTGCTCAATCTTCATAATTTTTTCCTTCAGACATAAATAAGCATACATAATTAATTACAGGCTAGAACATACTCAACACAATTTTATAATTAAATCCAACGAGAAAGAACATAAAGGATTAAAATGTAGTACTTACACCAATCCTCCGAGCTTCGTCATGTATATAGGAGCCATTAGGTCTTGTGTACTAAGGTCCATAATTCCCCTCTAGCAACTCTCCTACCTTGTAGTTCTGATCGTAACAATACTGTTTATACCATAACCGTATTAAACTTAAATAAAGAAGAAGTAGTCCAAAATAAAGTTCAAAAATGAATTCAAACCTAAATTACCTCTTCTTTCCTTTGCCTCGCCAAGCTTTTAGAACCGCCAGTGTGAGTGTAAAGTTACTTTGGTCGATTCAAAGCGTTTTTCCTGCACTTCTCCTATTATGCCATCAAAAGTAAGATTGAATAGAGAGGAAACTTGTGGATAGCAGTGTACCATAAATAGTAATATTTCTTAACGAATTTGAAATATGTTACCTTTGTGTTAGGGTCATTGCGATAATCAAGGAACCATTTACAATGCTCTTTATCAATTCCCGCTGGGCGTTCCTCAAGATTTTGTGTTAGTGATTGTGTAATGAAAGAACTCGATTTAATTCAACAATGCTGAAAATTATTACCTTTATGCAATCATTATAAACCCTGTCTTTGCCAGGCACCTTTTTCCAATTTTTCTCATAGATAAGAAATTTGTTGTAATCAGCACCTAGCATTCCAAGAACACCACTCAATAGACCAACTCCATCTCTAATTGGTTGCAGTTCCCCATTGAACCTCAGTATGGTCTTTCTACCATTAAGAGGCTACTCCATAACTTCCTTCACACTTAATTTTGCTTGTTTAATTATGCTATTAGAATCTATCAAAAATAGGACCTTATTTATGTAGCCATTGTGCCCAAGATGTGAGAAAAATAAAAATAACAAAGTCTAATCATTTTGTATATACTAAGGTTCAAGATTTGTTATCGATGACATCAGCATTCCAGAACTCGGTAGTCTTGCATCCTTTGCGCTTTTCAACATCAGAAGCAACAAACAGGTTGTCAATGTGTTGTTTAAATGAATCTACCTCGTTTGCCTCTGGGTCCAAGTCTTCATCGCATGGATCCGACGTTTATATACCATTAGTGCAAGTCTAAGTTAGAATGGGTAGAAAGATGCTGCAGCGGGGACGCCACCATCACTGCGGGGGAATGAGCCAATCATCATTAGTGGAGGATAAAGATGTAGGAGCTCCCATTGGAGGCTGCTGACATCGTGTTTCCAATCTTGACTTTTCCGTGTAACGAGCTTTACTAGGCATCTTAAATTCCTAGTATAAAAAATTCACATCATAAAATGGAAAATGCAGGAAAACAATTAAGTGTATAACAATATATTAACAATATTGAATGAAAAAACCAGCACAAACAAGGAAAAACTAGCACAAACAGGGAAGGAAAAGAGATTACATAACTTGAATTCTAAGTCAGATTTTCATTCCTCAAGTCTACTAACAAACTACAATCTTAAACATGCACTACAACATTTCTTAGCTATTGCAACATATATTGCAAATAACATTCAAAAAATGTTGTCTAAACTAATTAAAGACAACACTTAATATTTGTTACATAAAAATAAAGCTATTGCAACTCTTTTTTAATAACACACCATAAATGTTCCTTTTGATCAATTAAAAGTACAAATAAAAAATGTTGCTTTTGTAAATTAAATAAGCAACATTTATGATATTTATATATCACACTTTATAAGTGTTATTTTTAAATTTTTAATAAACTTCTCATTATAAATGTTACCAAAAATAAATTAAAATTTTTTCTCTAGAATTTTGACAAAAAATAATTGTTCCTTCTTTTAACTTAACACAAAATACATCTTTATAATTTATATATTATTTACTGATTTACTGATTCAAATCCTTAGAGTTCAAAACAAAATTGCAAGCCCTATTTTCAATTAGAACCCTAACTCCAACAATTAGAAATGAAGAAAGAAGAAAGGGGGGAGTCTGAAGGAGAAGGGAGATCGGGAAGGGAGGAGGGACCGTGCTGCGTCTTGCCGCCGCACCACCATCACCGGAGAGAGAGAGAGATCTGGTGAAAGCAGAGGAGAGCGAAGAAGAAGACCGCGCCGGCACGCTGGGCCTCACCGCCGCCGTCGCGTCGTTGTCGAACCGTGGAGAGAGAGAGAGAGCGTTCGCGGAGGGAGCCATGGGAGAGAGTGACGAGCGCAAGCCAGGACTGGGAGGGAGAAGGCACCGTCGTGCATCCTCTTGCCGTCCCTGGAGATCTGGTCGTTGCCGCCGATCGTCCTTGAGCCGCGTCGGAAACAGAACTGCGAACGGAAGGGAGCGCAAACCACAGCCACAGACGGAGAAGAAAGAGCGCGCGCGGAAGAGGTGAAGCCCTCGCGTGTGGAGTCGCCGCTGCGCCTGGTCTCTGTTGCTGCTGAGCTTCGATCGCCGCCGTTCCTGCCGCCGTCAAGCCTTGGTTAGCACCGCCGAAGCTCCTGCCACCACTGTCGTTGAGGAAGCTCACCGGAGTCGTTGGAGGCTGCCGCCGCTCTTTCTGGTTCTGTTTTGAGTTGTTGGAGGCTGCCGCTGCTCTTCCGGAAATTTAACTCTGCTTGAGTCGTCTCTGCTGTAATCCTCACTGCTCGCTGCAATCATGTCTTAGGTTAGGGTTTTTTTTCTCCTCCGTAATCTTAGGAAGCTAATTCTATTCTCAGATTGGGGAAATTGAGGAATGTGTTTAGGATGTATATATGTTCTTTGAGAGGGTCAAGTGTATGTGCTTATTGAATATGCTTTTTCGAGTCGCTAGCATATAATGCTATGCTTTGAGGTTCGAGGCCTAAACATGTTCAGAAACAACTGTATGTACTGTGTATTTTTTCTTTTCTTTATATTTTCACTTTTATCATCATGATGTGCGTCTTTTCTGAGTTTCTTGTGCTGAATTTTCAGTGTTTTCCCTAGCTTGTGGTTAGTACGGGCAACCGCAGAAGCTTTCAGAGTTGCTGATGCTTCTGCCAAGGTTTTCTTTCTTCTGATGGCAAACAATGAGGAGATTCTTCCATTTTGCACACAGATTCTCCAGTTACAGGCTCAGTGGTATTAATTTCTTAAATTCAAGCTAAGTGATATACATATAGTGGTCTAATTTTTTTGGCAATTAACTTAATTGAACATAACTTGCATAAAAAATGTATTGCTTTTGTAATGCCTAATTAGAATCTCCTGAATAGATTCCCAACTGGCCATGTGGTGTGCAATACTTAAATCCTTCAAATAAATTTGTCTTGTGCATATATAGGAAATTCTTATCGTCATGTAAGGATCAGATGTAAGTTCAGTGGCACATATATAGTAATTAAACTAATTGTCATTATTCTGATAAATTCCCTCCTAATGAGTGGTTTTACTTTTTTTTTTAGTTTGCCAAATGTTTTGAACCAGTCTCAGACAACCTTATCTTAGGGCTAATTTTGGCAACTCTTTATTAATATACATGCTAACTTTTTCTATACCATTAACAAGTCTCTCTCTGTGTCTAATTTGTTATGGTTTTTGTACAGAGTATTGTGCTTACATGGTAGGATCAAAGCCATTGCTTTGGACCAATATTATCACTGCTGTTCTAATGAGTGCTTATGCATTTAATGTAAGTAGCTTTCTTTGAAAATTGAAAAAAAAAAGGTCATCTAAATTGCTTGTCTTATTTGTGTTGCAATCTAAATCTTCTTATCCAATAAATTTTTATTTTTAAGAAGTCATCGAGAAGATGAGAACCACTACTAATGTAAAATAAATTAATTCCTTTATTAAATTTTGCAGGCCACTATATGCCAGTAGTTTATTAGCGATAATTCGGACTCTTCTAGAACAGTCTCGAATAGATGAAATCAGGATATTAGGCTGCAACACTCTTGTTGATTTTATAGAATGCTAGGTATTTGGTTATTAAACCTTTCTTAGGGTTAACATCACTGTATGATTGGTTTCCGTGGATACTGTGCAGCGATATGCAATCCCTTTGAAAAGTATCTGTGTGGAAGTTAATTTTGGTGGTAAAAGTGGGTACCCCTTAGCTCAAAAAGAAAAACCAAAGTTCTTTCTATAGATATTGCATGTTTTAGCCCTATATATTTGCTTTCTTTTCTAAAAGGAACAATTTTTGTATCTCTGACTTTTTGAGTTAAAAATGGACAGATGGTACATACGTGTTCAAATTAGAGGGTTTTATACTTAAACTATGGCAATTGGCTCAAGAAGTGGGCGAAGATGAACGAGCTCTGCATCTACGTTCAGCAGGAGTACAAGCTCTATCCTATATGGTACTGCTCCTTGCTTTGGTTCTTCCTTTGCTTCTGGAAATTGCTTAATTCTTGTTCCATTCCCATAATTCAATATATTTAGGACTGTTCTTAATAAAATACACACAAAAAATTTTATTAAAGATATAGTAGCACACAAAGAAATGTACCCCTTAACTATTTTTTATGAACACAACTCTTTGTGGAGGAGTAGGACATATTTGGGGTGAACTTATGGTTATAAAAGGGAGACATTTAAATCATTTGAGTCAGTTATTCATGCCTGGATACCATTTGGTACCTTTTGGTAGTTCCTTAAGGTCATTTGTACCATCCCATGTTCATACATTTTTCTCTTCCCTATGTTTCCATGGCTAGGTGCGTTTCATGGGTGAGCACTCACATCTTTCCATGGATTTCGATGATGTGAGTATATTTTCCATACTTTGACTCTTGGCTATTGCTCAATGATACAAACAATTATATACGAGAAAGGAATGTTGTCTTCAACATTGTGATTCAGTTTGTTATTTATTTATTTTCTAAACTTCGAACCAAAACTTGGCTATTAAATTTCAAGATTACCTTGGACTCGCTGCAACAGCTTTTGTTATTCAGTTTGTTAATGCTTTGCCATTTTGGTCTTCATAGATTATTGACTGGTTCTCGTGTACAATAGATTGAAAAATGATTTGTTGGAGTAGTGCAATTTCAGTTGCTAGTTAGTGATGTGATGCCTTTGGCATAAGAGCTGCTATTCTGGAATTGTTTCTTCTGATATATCATTGCAGTACTACTTGCAGAATAGCATGTTGTGGCAATGGAGTCACATATAACTCATTTCTGTATTTGATTTTTCGGTTAAATTTTTTTTTTAAAAAAATAACTCTACTTAGTTGTAGCTTTGAATGATAAGAATACATGAAGCTTATGGTTGATTATTGTAGCTAGCAGTTATATGTTATTTTACAATTTCGCAACTATACTCTAAATTTGGTGCTGAAGTGCTGTTTTCTCAGATCATCAATTAATAGTTTAATACACCATATCTGGAACATTGTCATTACTTTATCTCACACAAATATGGTACGTTCTCTCCCCTGCCTCTTTTCACTCTCTAGCTATTTCGATTCAGAATGAATCCCTAGCCCTATCTTTGGCCAATTTTCAATTTTCAATTTTGATTTCACTTGATCACTAGCTTTTCTATTCAACTTAATAACTTACTGTTAATGTAGTACATACATTAACTCATTGTTCTTCTCTATGAATTTTCTCAATCAAATCTAAATTTCTCATTGCCCAATCCTAGTTGCTCCTCTTTCCCATTTTGTTTACTTTCAAGTCTTTAATCCTTTGAGCGAGAGACACAGCGAGTACAACATAGATTGTTCAACACAGAATTTACTTATGCTTTTGATAATTGTTTATGGATCATTGATCATTGTTTATTAGTAAAGTAGCAGCTTTTGATCATTGTTTATTAATATCATAAAGAAATTTTTATTATAATTTTTCAGTTTTAATGATAAGTTGCTTATTTTTTGTTGTATATTATTTGCAGATTTAACATATGGGACAAGTCAAGTATGGATATAAAATATGCAAGTAGATTGACATATTTTTGATAAATATTAATTACTATTTTGTTATGACAATTATTGTTACACAAGAATTTTATTATTTTGTTGAGAATTATTGATGAACATGTATTTGAAATACTAATTGAACTTTTTAATATCTATTTTAATTAGAATTTTATTATTAGTTATTTTGTCTCTTTTATAATTTTTTTCTATTGTGCATAAATTTATTTATTAATTAAAATAATTACACATGTATGAACAAAAAAATTTATTATAAATTTTATTTTTTTGTATTTTTATTACAAAAATAATTTTTATTTTTATCAAAAAGCAACTCTTTTATTAGTTGCATATTTTGAATATTAAACAACACTTGTATGGTTGCATATTCAAAAGAAAAAGCAACACTTGTATAGGTTGCATATCCAAAAGAAAAGGCAACACTTGTATAGGTTGCATATTAAAAAAAAAAAAGGCAATGCTTTAAAAAGTTGCATATTCAAAACTAATAGGCAACATTTTAAAGTATTGCAAATTCAAACTTATAAGCAACACATAAAAGGGTTGAATTTTATTGCAAATAGGTAACATGTTTTAGTACTGGTCAAAATATGAGAAAAGACAACATTGCAAAAGTGTTGTCTCAAACACACCTTTAAAGTGTTGTTGTTTTTCAACCAAAGGCAACACTTACCAAGTGTTGCTTTCAAAAGCGTTGCTTTTGAAACAAAAAAGTGTTGCCTTGATCAAAGGCAACGGCTGCATATGCAACGCCGCCCAAAAACGTTGCCTTAGGTCCAAAAGTGTTGCCATAAATCAAAAGCAACCTTTTGTCAGCTTTTAGGCAACACTTTTTAAATGTTGCCTCAACCTGAAAATGTTGTAGTGATGCTATAAGTCCATCACAATTTATATAAAGGAGAGAAAGTGCATATATAGTTATAACTTTCTTAATAATCACGTAATCAGCAACAAGATTTTGGGATAAGATTCTTTTCAATCATCAGCTAGAAAATTATAGACACTTAACAAATAGGCTTCAGAATACAAAATTAACAGACTTAAAACCAACTTTCAATGAACCATAAACCCCAACTCAGAACTCCATCAATAAATTAAATCAGCAAAAATTGAAGAATAGAATCATTCATATCATATTAGCTAGCCATTATTCCAGAAATTGAACCAATAGTGCTTATTGACAGTGAGGGAGGACGGGAAGTAATGACGAGAGAAGAAAGATGTGACCTCGGACAAAGGCTTGACGACGGGACAAAGACATCAATTTTGGGGCCGACGATGACTTGGACGGAAACTTGTTTGACGACAACAACGGAGCCTGCGACGCAACAACTCTGAGCACGATGATCAGCGATAATTAGGAGAAAATGACTTCTGACGGCAACCACTTAGTGCTCAACGGCAACTGGGTCAACAATTTCGAAAAGAAGGATTCGGAACGATAGTGTGGGTTCTGCGTTTTGAATAATGAAATTGTATAATTACCTATTCAGTAGATAGTAGTGTGAACCTTCGATAATTTAAATAATAATATTAATAATAGTAATAATAATAACAATAAATCAAACCAGCAAAATACAAATATAAGAAGAAGAATAATGTATATATATACACCAGTACTAAATTAAATGTATAATATTAAATGGTCTTTTAAATTAATAATATTAGAGTATATATATATATATATATATATATACCAATGTTAAAAAAGTGAATCTGAGAATGGTGATTTAACAAAAAACCAGTATTGTATAAAATTTAAGTTTTTATAATAACAAATAAACTTCTAAATATTTTTATATCATTGTATCTAAATAAAATTGGTAAATAAAAAGTACTTTTACCTAAGATATCTAAATATCAAATTTGTTTCACTTTTAAAAGATCTTTTAAAAAAATATCACTAATTTTTTTTAAAGATCATCCAAACAAATTTTTAATTATGTGTATTAGATCTAACACAAATAAATATTTGTAATACATGATTAAGAATAGAATTTAGCTAACATGTATTTTTAGAACATATATTAAAATTATTACCGATAAAAAATTTTATTATTTATTTATTTATTTATTTTAATAAATACACAACAAATATTTGTAAATTAAACTCAATATATTTTTTATAAAATTTTCTTTAATTAATAGCTTTAACATGTGCACTTAATTAAATCGTTAATAGTATATATCTCATGCATGATGAATCAATAGGATATAAAATGATTTATTTTCCTGTTTATTCTTAGCATCTTAGTGCTGTTTGTGGCGAGCTTTAAGCCTATTGTGGATTGAGAAAAAGGAAGCTCAACAAACTTAAAGAACAACTTTTTCAATAAAATGGTGGTCTATTGTTGCAGCAAAAAATTGCCAAACATAGAGGTTCAATGGAAACTTAAAGTCACAAGTTCCATTGCTTGTTTATGACTTCGTTGAAGGTGGTACTCTTCATGAGGGTCTTAATGGTCAGAACCAATCTTTAAAGCTAAAGTGGAAAACAAGATTAAGAAACTGCTGGGGCTTCTATCATATAAAACATCCTAAAGTTTTATATTCCCATCCCCTCTTAATATAAAGGATCCAAGATACTATAATAATTAAAACCACTAATAATCAATTATACTCAATAGATACACATTAGGAATTATATCCCCTCCTCGTCATAAACAATTTAGCATTGAAAGAAATCATTCATTCTAATTTATCATATAGCTGTTCAAAATTTAGTCCAAGACAAAAGGATTCCAACACAAGTAGGGCCAAATCAATTTCAATATTTCAAGTGTAGCCATAAAGAAAAACTCCATGCATAGCCTAATGAGAGAATGTTAGGTCTCCAACAACCACCTTATGTACCAAAATATATAGGCAAAACATGAAACACAGTCTTAAACTCTAATTGGACTTGGTTAATGGCATATTAGGAGGGACCAGTGCCATTTGACCCGAATAGATACCATCAATGGAGGTCTGTCAGAACTCAAAAGTATCCAACAATATTAAATTACAGCCCAAACAATTGTTCTTTAAAAACCAAGTCAAAATATCAAACTATCATGAATCAAAAGACCTCATTATCTTCTGGTGTTTTATTAAGGTCATAAGTTAGCATGGAAGCGTTGTGTCTAGTCAAAACAATCTCATCATAACTATTACTGGGCACAACGTCTTCTTCCTGCATTGAATCTTGAACTATCTCTCTTATTTCTTTCGTTATCTCTTGAATCTTGTCCCGAAATAGACCTAAAAGTTACATGATAGCCAAACAATTCTAATTTATTACAACTTATACAAAAAACATGGTTAAAGTTAACATTATAGATGTCTTGTTTGGCTTACATTCCCAGAGTCGTGCAAGTTTTCTTTCTATATGAATGAATTTCTTCCGAGATGCAATATCAAGTTCAACAATAAGACTGTTCTCATAGCTTGCCTGCACAATGTAAGAAAAGTGCATTTCGAAGTAGTGTAATAGTTGAAAACTAGAAAGTGATCAACATAATTAATCAGATGCACTTTTCATTCAACATCAACAACATTATAGGCTTTGTAGCAACTAAAGAATATTGCAACTGAAAAGGAAGCAGTGAAGAGGATTCGAAATAAAAAAAATATCGAAAATTCCTCCTTTTTTTTTTTAGAATTCAAATCGAATAGGATAAGTTAGAAAAGAGAAAGAATAAAAGAGAAGGTGGATTTGTCCTTCACCTATGCTATGGAAACTCCCAATGTCAGGTCTAACTTCGACGGTGAGAAAATAAAGTACAAAATTGAAAATAAAGAACAATCGAGCCAATGGAAAAAAAATACAAAATCAACGGGAAAAAATTGAAAATAAAGAAAAATCGAGCCAATGGAAAAAAAATACAAAATCAACGGAAAAAAATGAGACAGCACGGTCAATATAGGATTTCAAGTTAACTTAAACAAATAAAAATACTACACATTTAAAAGGTATATTGCTCTAACATTCTAAATACTCTTGTTTGAAATAAAGTTTTAAGGCGGCCACTTAAATGAAGTCATGAAAAGTAACTTTCGCTGAAGTCGCCCTTGTGATTGAAATAAGTGTCCCACATGATTTATTTGTTAATTTGGTTTGGTTTTATTGAACTGTATTGAACCAAATCATGAGTTCAAATTATATGGTTCAAATTTAAAAAAAACAAATATATTTTTGATGAGCGGATATTTTATACACTTTTTGGCATCATTTTTATATAGTTTTTAGCATGATTTGTTTAAGTTTTATTAAGTTTTCATAGGTTTTAGTGTAAAATTTATATTTTTGGATTCTACTTTGAGATTTTGTGTTTTTATGCAATTTCAGGTATTTTCTGGCTGAAATTGAGGAGCTGGAGCAAAAGTCTAATTCAGAAACAGAGAAAACACTGCAGATGCTGTCTAGATCTTACCTCCTTGCACTCAAAAGAGCTTTTCTGGAATTACAGAAGTTCAAATAGAGCGTTTTCAATGGATATAGAAAGCTGACTTCTAGAGCTTTTCAGCAATGTATAATAGTCTATACTTTACTTTGGAATTGAAGGCCCAAAACTGGCGTCCAACGCCAGCCTCCTGCCCAGTCCAGGCGTCTAACGCCCAAAGGAGGAGACCAGCAACCAAACGCCCAAAGAAGACCCCCCTAGCCAGCGTTCGACGCCCTAGAGGCCTCCAAGCACATGGATCTCATCAAAACTCAGCCCAAAAAAGACTGTTTTACCCTTTCTTATGTAATCCTTAGTCATTTGTTTAGTATTTAAAGAACTTTTACACCTCTCATTAAGGGAGATCAGCCATATTTCGTTTTACACATTGTATTTTCTATCAGTATGAGTTTTTAAACCTCCTAGGTTGAGGGGAGGAGCCCTGCTGAGTTTTATGGATTAATAAAAGTATTACTGTTTCTCTTCAATCCATGTTTGATTCAATTCTAAGATGTATCTTCATTCTTCAACTTGATGAATGGGATGACCCGTGATAATCATCTTCGTTCTTCATACTAAGACCACATGCCTGACAACCACCCGTGTTCTTCTTAGGTTCGTGTGAATACGTAACTGGAAAGTATCGGACCACCAACTTGATTATACATCTCTTAGACGGCTAATTCACGACTTCGTTGGGGACTTCTCGAGACACTAGTTCAGCTAAGGTATGGGAGATTAGGGTCTCTGTGGTAGAGGCTAGAACCCAAAGGCACAACATTCTCTGATCTGGAAGATCCGACCTTGTCTGTGGCATTTTTGAGTAGGATCATTAAGGAGAATGGACTGCAGGAGCTTCACCCTCAATCAGAATGGATCCACACTAACCCTGGGATTCAAATCTGGAGGAGCATTGGTGACCTTTCAACTGGCGACAATCACATATAGCCTGCCATAGAAGAAATCATTCACAATTGAAGAAGACAGTAATACCAGAGTTAATCCAGAAGGATAAAGCATCTCCAAGCCTTAACCATCTTTTTATCATTGTAAACAGGTCAACCTAGTTAAGATCTCTCTTTATTCCTTTTATGCAATTAAACAACATACCAACATCTCATACTCACTTGACTAAGATTTGCAAGATAATCATAGCTTGCTTCAAACCACAAGCCTCGTGGGATCGACCCTGACTCGCTCAGGTATTACTTGGACGACCCAGTGCACTTGCTTGTATAGTTGTACGAAGTGTGGGGATTTGTGCACCAAGTTTTTGGCGCCGTTGTCGGGAAATGTTCGAGTTCAAAATTTAATTTTCAAATTTAAAATTTAAATTTCAAATCTTTTTAATTTAAAACTTATCTTCTCTTAACTTTCTTATCTTATCTTTCTTATATAACTTATCTTATCTTTTCTATCTTATCTTCTTTTAAATTTTAAAATTAAATCTTTTTCAAATTTTTTCAATTCTTATCTTGTTGACTTTTTTCAAATATTTTTAAAATCAAATCTTTTCTAATCTTCTATCTTATCCTGTTTTCAAATCTTTCTTAATTGGTTACTTGTTTACTCTCTCTTCTTTTTCAAAACTTCCTAACTAATTCTTCTCTCTCCTATTTTCGAAAATTCTCCTCTATCTCTCCTATTTTCGAAAATTCATCATTTAATTTTCAAATATTTTGAATTCATTAACCTTTATTTTTGAATTACATAAATAAATAAAATAAAAACAAAAATATTTTAATTCTTGTTTATCTTTTCTACTTCTAATTCTTCTCTCTTTATTCGAATTCTTCTTCTCCTTCTTCTATCTTTATTCTTCTTTCTCTTCTTTCTTCACATCTCATAGGGAGTCCTCTATTCTTGAACATAGAGCTCCCATTCTCCTCTTTTCTTGGTTTCTTCTTTTCTTGTTTATGACCAGGAACAGGGATAAAGAACATCTCTTTAATCTTAATCTTGAACCTGAGAGGACTTTAAGGAGGAGCTTACAACAAGTTAAAGCACAACACTCCAGAAGAAACCTCTTAGAAAATTTCGTACAAGAAGCTGAAGACATGGCCAAACATGAAGGAGAGGCAAGAAAGGTTCTTGGTGACTTCACCATGCCTACCTCTGATTTCTATGGCAGAAGCATCTCTGTACCTGCCATTGGAGCTAACAACTTTGAGCTTTAGCCTTAGTTAGTCTCTCTTCTGCAATAGAATTGCAAGTTCCATGGACTTCCACTGGAAGATCCACATTAGTTCCTAGCTGAATTCTTGCAAATCTGTGATACTGTTAAGACCAATGGAGTGGATCCTGAGGTCTATAGACTTATGCTGTTTCCCTTTGTTGTAAGAGATAGAGCTAAGATATGGTTGGATTCTCAACCAAAAGAGAGCCTAGACTCTTGGAAAAAGCTAGTCAATGCTTTCTTGGCCAAATTCTTTCCTCCTCAAAGGATGAACAAAATCAGAGTGGAAGTTCAAACCTTCAGACAAAAAGAAGGTGAATCCCTCTATGAAGCTAGGGAAAGATACAAGCAACTAATCAGGAGGTGTCTTCCTGACATGCTCTCAGAATGGTCTATCCTAGGAATTTTCTATGATGGTCTGTCTGAGATGTCCAAAAGATCATTGGACAGCTCTGCAGGTGGATCACTTCACTTGAAGAAAACGCCTGCAGAAGCAAGAAAACTCATTGAGATGGTTGCAAACAACCAATTCATGTACACTTCTGAAAGAAACTCTGTAGGTAATGGGGTACCTCAAAAGAAAGGAGTTCTTGAAGTTGACACTCTGAATGCCATATTGGCTCAGAACAAGATCTTGACCCAGCAGGTCAATATGATCTCTCAGCATTTGACTGAAATGCAAGCCACAGCTGGCAGCACTCAGGAAGCTTCTTCTGAAGTAGAAGCCTAATAAACCCCAATCTGGTGGTTTATCTTGTGTAGATTTGGGGGATTTTATCAATATTTTCTGAACTTATTCATATAAATTGCATGGTTTTGTGTTTCCTTCTTAATTTTGCTTCATGGTTCAAAACATGCTTTTTTAACCCTAAAAATGCCAAATTTTAATCCTTTTCTATTACCATTCAATGCCATGATGTGTTTGTTAAGTGTATTCAGGATCTATAGGGCAAGGATGGCCTAGAAGATGGAAAGGAAGCATGCACAAGTGGAAGGAACATGAAAAATGGAGCTTTGGAGAATTGGCTGTGACGCGCACGCGTGGATGACACTCACGCGTAGATGCATGTAGCTGGCACTGGTGCGCAAGAACTGGCGCACTCGCGTGGCTTGCCAAAATCTCACCGACGCGTACGCGTGGCTTGTAGAACTCAGATTACGCGCAAGCGTGGCCGACGTGCACGCGTGACGCCCAGCACGTGACCTCATTAATGAACTCATGGCTAGCAATTTCTGGGAGGCTCCAGGCCCAAATTCAACTTGATTCTGCATGAAAAAGACCCAGGAATTGAGGGAGGAAGGGGGGAACTTATTCACTCACACATTACACACAATTTTAGCTAGTTTTTGTTTCTAGTTTTTGTAGAGAGAGAAACTCTCATCTCTCTCTAGATCTTAGCCTTCTCAATTTCAATTTTACTTGGATCCTTTGGTTAGATCTGTGTTAATTCAATTTTACATTGCTTTAATTTGTAGATCTCATTCTCCTACTCTCATTTAATGTTCTTGTTATTCTAGTTATTTTGGATCTTAGATTTGGATCTTGTTTACATTGATTTCTATTAATGCATTGAGGAATTTCATGTTCATTGTTGATAATTACTTTGTTGTTGTTAGTTGTTTGTAGTAGATAACTTTGATTTGAATTTTCTTCTCAATTTGACATTGTCTTTCATTCTTGCTCACCAAGTGTTTGAGGAAATGTCCATTGTAGTTTTGGAGTAGATTTTCACTCTTGGCTTGGGGGTTGGGTAATTGGCGACACTTGAATTGTCAAAGTCTTTTGCAATTGATAATTGGAAGTTGCTAGTTGACTTGAATGCCACTAAAGCTAGTCTTTCCTTAGGATTTGACTAGGACTTGTGGACTCATGTTGATTGTATCCACTTGACTTTCCTTCATAGTTAGAAGTTAACTAAGTGGAGCAATGGCCAATTCTTGTTACAATTGATGGAGTCAATGATGATAGGAATTCCAATTTCTACCCCTAGCCAAGGATTTTACATTGATTGATTATCATTCTCTCTTGTTAGTTTAATTTCTTAGTTTCCTTATTCCATTTGTTAATTGTTCATCACTTTAGTTTCATGTTCATTTACTTTTCTTGCATTCAACTCCAAAAACACCAAGAGAACTCCTAAACAATGACGTGCATCTTAGGGCAACTCCTAGAGAGAACGACCCGGGATTCTACTCTCGGTTATTGATTTTTAATTGTGATGACACACTCTTTAATTTTGGTGCGGGATAGCTTGTTGGTTTAGACTATACTCACGACGGAATTTTATTGGTAAATTATAGACCGACAAATATCACACAAAAAAGCCTATGATCCTGATCAACCCACCATGGAGGAATCATCCTAACCTTTCATGGAAGGATTAACAGAAGCCTCAGCAAAGCTTCAATAATAATCAAGGTGGAAGGAACCAGAATAGGTTTAATAACAGGCCACCATTCCCATTTTCTCAAGGGAACATGGACACTCCTAAGCAGAGCCTTTCTGACTTAGCCATTCTAGTCTCCAGCCTCTCTAAGACCACTCATAGTTTCATAACTAAGACAATGTCCTCCATCAGAAATTTGGAGGTACAGATTGGTCAATGGTGCACGAAATTACAATCACACTTTTGCAACTCCGTACAACTAACCAGCAAGTGCACTGGATCATCCAAGTAATACCTTACGTGAGTAAGGGTCGATCCCACGGAAATTGTCGGCTTGAAGCAAGCTATGGTTATCTTGTAACTCTTAGTCAGGATATCAATAATTCTCAGATTTAATTGTAAAAAGTAAAAGAACATGAAATAAATATTGTTATGCAGTAATGGAGAACAGGTTGAGGTTTTGGAGATGCTTTGTCTTCTAATTTTCTGCTTTCCTACTGTCTTCTTCATCATACACGCGAGGCTCCTTCCATGGCAAGCTGTATGTTGGTGGATCACCGTTGTCAATGGCTACCATCCGTCCTCTCAGTGAAAATGGTCCAAATGCACTGTCACCGCACGGCTAATCATCTGTCGATTCTCACTCATGTTGGAATAGGATCCATTGATCCTTTTGCGTCTGTCACTACGCCCAGCACTCGTGAGTTTGAAGCTCATCACAGTCATCCCTTCCCAGATCCTACTTGGAATACCACAGACAAGGTTTAGACTTTCCAGATCTCAGGAATGGCCGCCAATAATTCTAGCCTATACCACGAAGGTTCCAATCTTAGATTAGAAACCCAAGAGATACACATTCAAGCTTGATTGCATGTAGAACGGAGGTGGTTGTCAGGCACGCGTTCATAGGTGAGAATGATGATGAGTGTCACAGATCATCACATTCATCAGGTTGAAGTGCAAATGAATATCTTAGAATAGAAGCAAGCATGATAGAATGGAAAATAGTAATAATTGCATTAATTCATGAAGAACAGCAGAGCTCCTCACCCCCAACAATGGGGTTTAGAGACTCATACCGTAGAAGATACAATATGAAACGTGTAGAGTGTCATGAGGTACAAGATGAATCACTAAAAGTAGTTTTTATAATAAATAGTGACCTAGGGTTACAGAAAATGAGTAAGCTAGAACAGTTAGTGTAAAAATCCACTTCCGGGCCCACTTGGTGTGTGCTTGGGCTGAGCATAGAAGCTTTCATGTGTAGAGACCTTTCTTGGAGTTAAACGCCAGCTTTTGTGCCAGTTTGGGCGTTTAACTCCAGTTTTCATGCCAGTTTTGGCGTTTTGACGCCATAACTTCTATGCTGACTTGGAACGCCGGTTTGGGCCATCAAATCTCGAGCAAAGTTTGGACTATTATATATTTCTGGAAAGCCTAGGATGTCTACTTTCCAACGCAATTGAGAGCACGCCAATTGGGCTTATGTAGCTCCAGAAAATCCACTTCAAGTGCAGGGAGGTCAGAATCCAACGGCATCTGCAGTCCTTTTTCAGCCTCTGAATCAGATTTTTGCTCAGGTCCCTCAATTTCAGCCAGAAAATACCTGAAATCACAGAAAAATACACAAACTCATAGTAAAGTCGAGAAATGTGATTTTTGAATAAAAAATAATAAAAACATAATAAAAACTAATTAAAATATGCTAAAAACATACTAAAAATAATGCCAAAAAGCGTATAAATTATCCACTCATCACAACACCAAACTTAAATTGTTGCTTGTCCCCAAGCAACTGAAAATCAAATGGGATAAAATAAGAGAATATACAATGAATTCCAAAAATTACTATGAAGATCAGTCTTAATTATATGAGCGGGGCTATTAGCTTTTTGGCTCTGAATAGTTTTGGCATCTCACTTTTTTTCTTTGAAGTTCAGAATGATTGGCATCTATAGAAACCCAGAATTCAGATAGTGTTATTGATTCTCCTAGTACAGTATGTTGATTCTTGAACACAGTTACTTTATGAGTCTTGGCCGTGACCCTAAGCATTTTGTTTACTAGTATTACCACTGGATACATAAATCCCACAGACACATAACTGGGTGAACTTTTTCAGATTGTGACTCAGCTTTGCTAAAGTCCCCAATTAGAGGTGTCCAGAGCTCTTAAGCACTCTCTTTTTCCTTTGGAGCACGACTTTAACCGCTCAGTCTCAAGTTTTTACTTGACACCTTCACGCCACAAGCACATGGTTAGGGACAGCTTGGTTTAGCCGCTTAGGCCAGGATTTTATTCCTTTAGGCCCTCCTATCCACTGATGCTCAAAGCCTTGGATCCTTTTTATTGTACCCTTGCCTTTTGGTTTAAAGGGCTATTGGCTTTTTCTACTTTCTTTTTCTTTTCTCTCTTTTTTTTCGCCACATTTTTTTTCTGCAAGCTTTTCACTGCTTTTTCTTGCTTCAAGAATCATTTTTATGATTTTTCAGATCACCAATAACATTTCTCCTTTTCCATCATTCTTTCAAGAGCAAACAATTTTAACATTCATAAACAACAAATTCAAAAATATGCACTATTCAAGCATTCATTCAGAAAAACAAAAAGTATTACCACCACATCAAAATAATTAATCTGTTTTAAAATTTGAAATTCATGTACTTCTTTTTCTTTTGCAATTAAAAACATTTTTTATTTAAGAAAGGTGATGGATTCATAGGACATTCATAGCTTTAAGACATAAACTTTAAATTTTATTAATCATGGAATGAAAATAAGACTTCAAAAATAAATATAAGAGCAAAATAATAATAATAGAAGACAGAAAATTAAAAACAGAAAAATAAATGACTCTTAAAATAGATTCCTAATAATAGAGGTTATCACAGAGTTAGGACTCAACAACCTTGATTTTGAGCAGTGGATGCTCCTTCATTCTGTGGGGTGTTTGGTCCTTCCAGGGAGAGCTTCTGGCGCTTCAGCTCCTGTAGCTCACGCCCCTGCTTCTCATGTTCCTTTAGCAGTTTTCAGAGCATGCAGTTTTGATTCTGCTGTTCTTCCTTAAGTTGATCCACAGCTTCTTGCAGCTTGGTGACAGATGCTTCTAAGCGGGTCCAGTAGTCAATTTCAGGGATTTCTGGGAGGAACTCCTGCGCCCTCCTTTTGATGGAGTTGTCTTGCACTTGTTGTCCTTCCATTGACTTCTTAGTGATTGGGTGTTCGATTGGAATGAATTCATCTACTCCCATCCTCACCCCAGCATCTTTACATAGCAGAGAAATTAAGCTTGGGTATGCTAGTTTGGCTTCAGTGGAGTTCTTGTTTGCAATTGTGTAAATCTCACAAGAAATCAGATGTTGAATCTCTACTTTTTTTCCCAGCGTAATGCAATGAATCATCACTGCTCTTTTGACAGTGACCTCAGAGCGGTTGCTAGTGGGCAGTATGGAATGCCCAATGAAGTCCAACCAGCCTCTTGCAACTGGTTTAAGATCTCCTCTCTTGAGTTGGTTTGGGACACCTTTTGAATTGGTTATCCACTTAGTTCCAGGGAGGCATATGTCCTCTAGAACTTAGTCCAACCCCTTATCTTCTCTCACCATTCTCCTATTAAAGGATTCTGGATCATCTTGTAGTTGAGGCAATTTGAAGACCTCTCTTATTTTGTCCAGATGAAAGTAAATAATCCTTCCTCTGACTATGGTTTTGTAGGTATGAAAGGCGGTTCCAGTTATTCTCTGCTTATCTGTCAGCCACAGATTTGAATAGAATTCCTGAACCATGTTTCTTACAACCCTTGTTTCAGGATTAGCTAGAATTTCCCATCCTCTGTTTCGAATTTGCTCTTGGAACTCCAGATATTCGTCTTCTTTCAGATTGAATTTAACTTCCAGGATCACTGATCTTAGATCCATTATTTTATGGTAATGGTCTGCATGTTCTTTGGTGAAGAACCTCTCTTGATTCCAAAGACTCTTTGGAGTATTCTCTTTCTTGCCTCTTGAATTGGTTTGTTTTCACTTAAGAGCCATGATCTTGATGAGTCTTAGCTCAGTGATCACGGAAAAATACACCAAACTTAGAGGTTTGCTTGCCCTTAAGCAAAAGAAAGGAAAGGGGAGAGAGAGGAGGAGAGGCAAATTTGAATGGAGGAGAGGAGGGGATGGCCGAATGTGTATTTATAAGAGGAGGGGAGGGATTTCGAAAATTTTGAAAGAGATATGACATAGAGATATGATTGGTGGAAGAAAATAAAATCATGATATGAAAAAGATGAGATTTTTAATTGAAAAAGATATAAAGAGGTTAAATCTAAAAATTTGTTTATGCATATAAGAATTAAGAGATGATATGATGAGTTGGAAAAGATTTGGAAAGGAATTGAAAAGATACTTGAGTTTTTGAAGAAGATTTGGGAAGGATTTGAAAGAAATTTGAAAAGAGATTTAGAAAAGTGTTGAATTTTTTGAAAATTGAGGGTGAATGATGAAAGTTTGAAATATGTTTATGCAGAAAATTATGAGTCAAAACATGAAAATTTGAAAAATTTTGAAGTGGAAAACAAAATCCTCTCCCCCTGTCTTTCTGGCGTTAAACGCCCAGAATGGTATCCATTCTGGCGTTTAACGCCCATAAGTTGGCCATTGTGGGCGTTTAACGCCCAGCCAAGTACCCTGGCTGGCGTTAAACGCCAGAAATCCTTTGGTACTGGGCATTTTTCTGAACGCCCAGGATGCTGCTATTCTTGCGTTAAATGCCCAGAGTGGTACCCATTCTGGCGTTTAATGCCCAAAATGGTACCTTTACTGGCGTTAAACGCCCAAAATGCTCCTTACTGGCGTTTTCTTGCTAGTGAGCTCCTTTTCTCTGCTTTTTGCACTGAATCTTGTTGTAACTCTGTGAATTCCTTCAATTTTGATGATTAATCTTGAAGAGAATTTATATTAAACTTCTCTAAGTGTTAAGTAAAACAAATAACCTGCTAATGGCTGGGTTGCCTCCCAGCAAGCGCTTCTTTATTGTCTTTAGTTGGACCTTGACTGAGCTTTATTCAAGCCTCAGTTTTGAGCATTCTTGCTCAAAATTGCTTTCAAGATAATGTTTGATTCTCTGTCCATTAACAATGAACTTTTTATCAGAATCAATATCCTGAAGCTCAACATATCTATACGGTGATACACTCGTGATCACATATGGTCCCCTCCACCGGGATTTCAATTTCCCAGGGAATAGTATGAGCCTAGAGTTAAATAGCAGAACCTTCTATCCTGGTTCAAAGACTCTAGATGACAGTTTCTTATCATGCCACTTTTTTGCTTTCTCCTTATAAATTTTAGCATTTTCAAAAGCATTGAGTCTGAATTCCTCTAGCTCATTTAGCTGGAGCAATCTTTTCTCTCCAGCTAACTTGGCGTCCAGGTTTAGGAATCTGGTTGCCCAGTAGGCCTTACGTTCCAGTTCCACGGGCAGATGACAGGCCTTGCCATATACAAGCTGGTATGGAGAGGTTCCTATAGGAGTCTTGAATGCTGTTCTGTATGCCCACAGAGCATCATCCAAGCTTTTCGCCCATTCCTTTCTCGGGCAATTACAGTCCGTTCCAGGATTCTTTTTAGTTCTCTATTAGAGACTTCAGCCTGCCCATTTTTCTGTGGGTGATATGGAGTTGCTACTTTGTGGCTAATTCCATATCGGACCATAGCAGAGTAAAGCTGTTTATTACAGAAATGAGTGCCCCCGTCACTGATTAGTACTCTGGGGATGCCAAATCTGCTGAAAATATGTTTCTGGAGGAATTTCAGTACGGTCTTAGTATCATTAGTGGGTGTGGCAATTGCTTCTACCCATTTAGATACATAGTCTACTGCCACCAGAATGTAAGTGTTTGAGTATGATGGTGGGAAGGGACCCATGAAGTCAATACCCCATACATCAAACAACTCAATCTCTAAGATCCCTTGTTGAGTCATGGCATAACCATGAGGCAAGTTGCCAGCTCTTTGGCAACTATCACAGTTACGCACAAACTCTCGGGCATCTCTATAGAGAGTAGGCCAGTAGAAGCCACATTGGAGGACCTTAGTGGCTGTTCGCTCACCTCCGAAATGTCCTCCATACTGTGATCTATGGCAGTGCCATAGGATCTTCTGTGCCTCTTCTCTGGGTACGCATCTGCAAATCATTCCATCTGCACATCTCTTAAGAGATATGGTTCATCCCATAAGTAGTACTTAGCATCTGAAATTAGTTTTTTCGTCTGCACCCTGCTGTACTCTTTGGGTATGAACCTCACAGCTTTATAATTTGCAATGTCTGCAAACCATAGTGCTTCCTGAATGGCGAAAAGTTGCTCATCCAGAAAGGTTTCAGAGATCTCAGTAAGAGGGAGGGACGCCCCTGCTACTGGTTCTATCCGGGACAGGTGATCAACTACCTGGTTCTCTGTCCCTTTTCTGTCTCTTATTTCTATGTCAAACTCTTGCAGAAGCAACACCCATCTTATGAGCCTGGGTTTTGAATCCTGCTTTGTGAGTAGGTATTTAAGAGCAGCATGGTCAGTATACACAATCACTTTTGAACCTACTAAGTAGGATCTAAACTTGTCAATGGCATAAACCACTACAAGTAACTCTTTTTCTGTGGTTGTGTAATTCTTCTGTGCATCATTTAAAACATGGCTAGCATAGTAAATGACGTGCAGAAGCTTGTTATGCCTCTGTCCCAACACTGCACCAATGGCATGGTCACTGGCATCACACATTAGTTCGAATGGTAATGTCCAGTTTGGTGCAGAGATGACTGGTGCTGTGACCAGCTTAGCTTTCAGGGTCTCAAATGCCTGCAGACACTCTGTGTCAAACACAAATGGCGTGTCAGCAGCTAGCAGATTGCTCAGAGGTTTTGCTATTTTTGAAAAATCCTTTATAAGCCTCCTATAGAATCTTTCATGCCCCAGAAAGCTTCTGATTGCTTTTACATTGGCAGGTGGTGGTAATTTTTCAATTACCTCTACCTTAGCTTAATCCACCTCTATTCCCTTGTTTGAAATTTTATGCCCAAGGACAATTCCTTCAGTCACCATAAAGTGACATTTTTTCCAGTTTAAAACTAGGTTGGTCTCTTGGCATCTTTTCAGAACAAGTGCTAAATGGTCAAGACAGGAGCTGAATGAGTCTCCAAATACTGAAAAGTCATCCATGAAGACTTCCAGAAATTTTTCTACCATATCAGAGAAAATAGAAAGTATGCACCTCTGAAAGGTTGCAGGTGCATTGCATAGACCAAAACGCATCCTTCTGTAGGCAAAACTCCAGAAGGACATGTGAATGCTGTTTTCTCTTGATACTGAGGATCTACTGCAATTTGGTTGTAGCCTGAATAGCCATCCAAAAAGCACTAATAGTCATGACCTGCTAGTCTCTCTAGCATCTGGTCTATGAATGGTAAAGGAAAATGATCCTTTCTGGTGGCTGTATTGAGCCTTCTGTAGTCAATACACATACGCCACCCTGTAACTGTTCTTGTAGGAACCAGTTTATTTTTTTCATTGTGAACCACTGTCATTCCTCCCTTTTTGGGTACAACTTGGACAGGGCTTACCCAGGGGCTATCAAAAATAGGATAAATAATCCCAGTCTCTAGTAACTTAGTGACCTCTTTCTGCACCACCTCCTTCATGGCTGGATTTAGCCGCCTCTGTGGTTGAACCACTGGCTTAGCATCATCCTTCAAGAGGATCTTGTGCATGCATCTTTCTGGGCTAATGCCTTTAAGATCACTTATGGACCACCCAAGAGCTGTCTTGTGTGTCCTTAGCACTTGAATTAGTGCTTTCTCTTCCTGTGGATTTAAACCAGAGCTTATGATCACTGGAAAAGTGTCACCTTCTCCCAGAAATGCATATTTCAGGGATGGTGGTAGTGGTTTGAGCTCGGGTTTAGGAGGCTTGTCCTCTTCTTGAGGAATTTTCAGAGGTTCTTTTATTTCCTCTGATCCCTCCAGATCAGGCTGAACATCTTTAATGATGTCCTCTAGCTCTGATTCGAGACTTTCAGTCATATTGATCTCTTCCACCAAAGAGTCAATAATATCAGTGCTCATACAGTCATTTGATGTGTCTGGATGCTGCATAGCTTTGACAGCATTTAACTTGAACTCATCCTCATTGACTCTCAGGGTCACTTCCCCTTTTTGTACATCAATAAGAGTTGGTCTAGTTGCTAGGAAAGGTCTTCCTAGAATGAGAGTTGCACTCTTGTGCTCCTCTATTTCCAGCACTACAAAGTCAGTGAGAAAGGCAAATGGCCCAACCTTGACAATCATGTCCTCAATTATGCCTGATGGATATTTAATGGAGCCATTAGCAAGTTGAAGACATATTCGGGTTGGTTTGACTTCTTTAGTCAAGCCAAGCTTTCTGATAGTGGATGCAGGTATTAGGTTGATACTTGCTCCAAGGTCACATAGAGCTGTCTTGGTGCAAGCACCCTCTAATGTGCATGGTATCATAAAGCTTCCTGGATCTTGAAGCTTCTCTGTTAAGCTTTTCAGAATGATTGCACTACATTCTTCAGTGAGAAACACCTTTTCAGTTTCTCTCCAATCCTTCTTATGACTTAAGATCTCTTTCATGAACTTAGCATAAGAGGGTATTTGCTCAAGTGCCTCTGCAAACGGGATCTTTATCTCAAGAGTCCTGAGATAGTCTGCAAAGCGGGCAAATTGTTTATCCTGTTCTGCTTGGCAGAGTTTCTGAGGATAAGGCATCTTGGCTTTATATTCTTCAACCTTAGTTGCTGCAGGTTTATTCCCTACAGAGGTGGTTGGAGAAGCCTTCTTAGAGGGGTTACTATCAGCACTTGTAGGTGTCTGATCCCTCATTGGCGTTTGAACGCCAGGATTGGGTGCTGGATGGGCGTTTAACGCCAGCTTCCCACCATTTTCTGACGTCTGAACGCCAGAAATGGGCAAGGAATGGGCGTTCAACGCCAACTTTTCTCCCTTTTCTGGCGTTTGAACGCCAGAAGTGGGCATCCACTGGGCGTTTGACGCCAATCTTTCACCCTTTTCTGGCGTTTGAATGCCAGAATTATTCCTCTCTGGGCTCTTGCTGTCCTCAGAGGGATTTTGGCAGTGGTTTGGTCTTCCTCTGTCAGTTGTTCCTTTCTTGGCTTTCTGCTACTTTGAGCTGATTTATTCAATGTCTTCCCGCTCCTTAATTGGACAGCTTGGCATTCTTCTGTTATCTGTTTAGATAGCTGCTGTCTTGTCTGATTCAATTGTGCTTCCATATTCTTATTAGCATTTTTAGTGTCTTGGAGTATCTCTTTAAATTCTGCTAATTGTTTTGTCATAAGGAGTAATTGCTGATTAAGTTCAACAATCTGTTCTTGAGGATTAGGATCAGTAGTTACTGCCCTAGCCTCTTCTTTTATAGAGGACTCACTGCTTGAGTACAGATGTTGATTTCTAGCAACCATATCTATGAGTTCTTGAGCTTCTTCAATCGTCTTTCTCATGTGTATAGATCCACCAGCTGAGTAGTCTAGAGACGTTTGAGCTCTTTCTGTAAGCCCATAGTAGAAGATGTCTAACTATACCCACTCTGAAAACATTTTAGAGGGGCATTTCCTTAGCATCCCTCTGTACCTCTCCCAGGCATTATAAAGGGATTCATGATCCTCTTGTTTAAAGCCTTGGATATCCAGCCTTAGCTGTGTCATCCTTTTTGGAGGGTAAAATTGATTCAGGAATTTGTCTGATAATTGTCTCCATGTTTTTATGCTTGCTGTGGATTGGTTATTTAACCACCTCTTAGCTTGATCTTTTATAGCAAATGGAAACAGTAATAATCTGTAGACATCCTGATCCACTTCTTTATCACGTACTGTGTCAGCAATTTGTAGGAACTGTGCCAGAAACTCAGTAGGTTCTTCCTGTGAAAGACCGGAATACTGGAAATTTTGCTGCACCATGATAATGAGCTGAGGATTTAGCTCAAAACTGCTTGCTTTGATGGGAGGTATACAGATGCTACTCCCATATGCAGCTGTAATGGGGTTAGCATATGACCCTAGAGTCCTTCTGGACTGTTCATTTTCACTTAAGTCCATGATGGAGAAAGAGAGATGATGTGGATTGCAAATAAAATATATTTTTATTTTTATTTTATTTTAATTAAAATTAACCGAATAAAATAAAACGAAATAAATGAAAAAAATAAAATAAAAGTTTCGAAAATTAAGAGAAAAAGTAAAAAGATAAATAAATAATTCGAATGCTAAAATGGCTAATTAATTAAAAAGATTTGAAAAATTCTGGATATGGTTTTCGAAAATTAGAAGAAAATAAAATAAAAGCAAATTGAAAACTAAATTAATTAATTAATTAAAAAGATTTTAGAATTAGCAATCAAAAAGATATGATTGAAAATTATTTTAAAAAGATATGATTGAGAAGATATGATTTTAATTTATTAAAAAAATATGATTGAAAAGATATGATTGAAGAAATTTAAAAGATTTGAAAAGATCAATTTTTGAAATTAGAATTTTAACTTGACTAAAAAAAAGATATGATTTTGAAAATCTTTGACTAATTTAATGCAAAATTTCGAAATTTATGAGTAAAATAAGAAAAAGATATTTTTTTTTATTTTTGAATTTTAATGAGGAAAGAGAAAAACAACAAAATGACACTGAACTTAGAAATTTTAGATCAAAACAAAGAGAACAAATAGGAAAACTTTGAATGTCAAGATGAACACCAAGAACACTTTGAAGATCAAGATGAAGACCAAGAACAAATTTTTGAAAAATTTTTAAGTAAATAAAAGCACAAAAACACCAAACTTAAAATTTTTAGAAAATCAAACACAAATTTTTGAAAATTTAAAGGAAAACACAAAGAGGACACCAAACTTAGAATTTTTAAAGATCAAGAAGAGACTAGGAACATGCAAATTCGAAAAATCAAAAGAAAATAAAAGCATGCAATTGACACCAAACTTAAAATATGAAACTAAAATCAAATAAAATACTCTAAACCAATAAAAATAAATTATTCCTAATATAAGCAACAAGATAAACCGTCAGTTGTCCAAACTCAAACAATCCCCGGCAACGGCGCCAAAAACTTGGTGCACGAAATTACAATCACACTTTTGCAACTCCGCACAACTAACCAGCAAGTGCACTGGGTCGTCCAAGTAATACCTTACGTGAGTAAGGGTCGATCCCACGGATATTGTCAACTTGAAGCAAGCTATGGTTATCTTGTAACTCTTAGTCAGGATATCAATAATTCTTAGATTTAATTGTAAAAAGTAAAAGAACATGAAATAAATACTTGTTATGCAGTAATGGAGAACAGGTTTAGGTTTTGGAGATGCTTTGTCTTCAAATTTTCTGCTTTCCTACTGTCTTCTTCATCATACACGCGAGGCTCCTTCCATGGCAAGCTGTATGTTGGTGGATCACCGTTGCCAATGGCTACCATCCGTCCTCTCAGTGAAAATGGTTCAAATGCGCTGTCACCGCACGGCTAATCATCTGTCGGTTCTCACTCATGTTGGAATAGGATCCATTGATCCTTTTGCGTCTGTCACTACGCCCAGCACTCGTGAGTTTGAAGCTCGTCACAGTCATCCCTTCCCAGATCCTACTTGGAATACCACAGACAAGGTTTAGACTTTTCGGATCTCAGGAATGGCCGCCAATAATTCTAGCCTATACCACGAAGGTTCCAATCTTAGATTAGAAACCCAAGAGATACACATTCAAGCTTGATTGCATGTAGAACGGAGGTGGTTGTCAGGCACACGTTCATAGGTAAGAATGATGATGAGTGTCACAGATCATCACATTCATCAGGTTGAAGTGCGAATGAATATCTTAGAATAGAAGCAAGCATGATAGAATGGAAAACAGTAATAATTGCATTAATTCATGAAGAACAGCAGAGCTCCTCATCCCCAACAATGGGGTTTGGAGACTCATGCCGTAGAAGATACAATATGAAACATGTAGAGTGTCATGAGGTACAAGATGAATCACTAAAAGTAGTTTTTATAATAAACTAGTGATCTAGGGTTACAGAAAATGAGTAAGCTAGAACAGTTAGTGTAAAAAATCCACTTCCGGGGCCCACTTGGTGTGTGCTTGGGCTGAGCATAGAAGCTTTCACGTGTAGAGACCTTTCTTGGAGATAAACACCAGCTTTTGTGCCAGTTTGGGCGTTTAACTCCAGTTTTCATGCCAGTTCTGGCGTTTTGATGCCAGAATTTCTATGCTGACTTGGAACACCGTTTTGGGCCATCAAATCTCAAGCAAAGTATGAACTATTATATATTGCTGGAAAGCCCAGGATGTCTACTTTCCAACGCAATTAAGAGCGCACCAATTGGGACTCTGTAGCTCCAGAAAATCCACTTTGAGTGCAGGGAGGTCAGAATCCAACGGCATCTGCAGTCCTTTTTCAGCCTCTGAATCAGATTTTTGCTCAGGTCCCTCAATTTCAGCCAGAAAATACCTGAAATCATAGAAAAATACAAAAAATCATAGTAAAGTCTAGAAATGTGATTTTTGAATAAAAACTAATAAAAACATAATAAAAACTAATTAAAATATGCTAAAAACATACTAAAAACAATGCCAAAAAGCGTATAAATTATCCGCTCATCAGTCAATTGAGCAAGAGGGTCCCTGAGACCCCTCCTGACACTCTTCCAAGTAACATTGAAGTGAACCCAAGAGAAGAGTGCAAGGCTATCACCACTGAGGCTGAGGCCGAAACTGGAGAGACTGGGAAGGAATTAAACGCCAGTGAGGAAGACCTCACTGGGCGTTCAACGCCCAAAATGGCTAAGAGCCTGGGGCTGAACACCAGTAAGGAAGCCCTCACTAGGTGTTTAATGCCCCAATAGGTAGGGAAGCTGGCGTTGAACGCCAGCCAGGACATCCCTGCTGGGCGTTCAACGCCCAAAATGGTAAGGGAACTGGCGTTTAACGCCAGTAAGGATATACAACATGGGCACTCAATGCCCAAAGAGCCATCAGAGATGGCGAACGCCAGTAAAGGCACACCCTCTGAGTGCTCAATACCATTCAGGAAATCCCTATCCAAGAGCTAAAGGAAACCAAGGCTCATATAGAGACCATAGAGGTTCTCTTGCGTGCACTCTTGCAATGCATGAGTTCTGATGAACACTCATCTTCTGATGAGGATGAAGACACTAGGGAAGAGCAAGTTGCTCGATACATAGGAGCTCTGATGAAGTTGAATACCAAGATATTTGGTACAAAGCCTTTGGAGGAAGAACCTCCATTGCTTTCCAAAGAACTCAATGCTTTGGTTCAGCAGAAGCTACCTCAGAAGGCTCTGTGTGAGCTAGGGTCAAGCATAAACCTCATTCCACTCTCTGTAATGGAGAAGTTGGGAATCTTTGAGGTACAAGCTTCAAACATCTCACTAGAGATGGCAGACAAGTCAATGAAGAAGCCATATGGCTTAGTAGAGGATGTCTTGGTAAAGGTTGAAGACCACTACATCCCTACAAACTTCATAGTCTTGGATACTGAGAAAGATAAAGATGAATCCATCATCCTTGGAAGACCTTTCTTAGCCACTGCCAATGCTATCATTGATGTCTAAGGGAGAATTAATTCTACAACTAGGGAAGGATCACATCTTGTTCAAGATGCCTCACCCCAACTCTCCCTCTAAGATAACTGTACAACACCTAGTGTTCCAACCATCTCTTTCAGTGCAAAGCTGTACTAAGCCCCAAACATCAATTCTAAGTTTGGGGTTGGGTAGCCATTAATAAGCTTTGAGAACAAAGGTACTAGGAAAAAAGTACCTAAACGTTGGAGGGACAAGAAAGTACTAGGAAGAGAGTTGTCTTCACCAAGAAACCAGTCATACCACATACAGTATAGAGCATGTGGAACTCATTCATGAGAAGATAGGAAGAAAGTTCACTGTAAGGGGCGAAATTCTGAACCCGTACCCACCTCCGTAAGGAGCTAACGTCAAGCTAATGACGTTAAAGAATCGCTTGTTGGGAGGCAACCCAACCTTAATTAATTATTTCTATTTTCTTTATTTTATTTTTCTTTAAGTTATTTTTTTAGGTTCATGATCATGTGCAGCAGTCAGAACAGAGACAGAAACATTCAGCAGTGAAAATAGAACACTCTGGATGGAATGTTGTTGGAGTTGAACGCTAGACAGGGAGCAGACCCTGGGCGTTCAATGCCAGTGCAGGGGTAGGGAATCTGAATTCCCTAGCCTCTTAGGACCAGTGGGTCCCACAGCATCTTTACGTACCCCACTTCTTCCTTCTTTCTTTCATACTTCCCCATACACTCTTCCATATAAACCCTAACCAAATCACACCTATATCACTTCCCCAACATCATCATAACTCCCACCAACCCCACCCACTTCAAAATCAAATTTCCCTCCCATTTTCCCATCCATGATCGAACCCAACCCTACTCCCTCCTATAAATATCCCTCATTCTAACCCTTCATACACACACCTTTCATACCCATCAAATCCCCTTTGACCGAATTGCCTTCCCCCTCCATCTCCTTCTATTTTCTTCTTGTTCTACTCCATTCTTCTCTTTTATTTTTTTTTTGCTCTATGATAAGAAAGGCTTTTAAGTTTGGTGTGGGAAAAGCATTACTTTTTTCTTTTTGCTTTCCATTACCACTTATGGCACCCAAGATTGGAGAATCCTCTAGAAAGAGGAAAGGAAAGGCAGTAGCTGCCACCTCCAAATCTTGGGAGATGGAGAGATTCATTACCAAAGCCCACTAAGACCACTTCTATAAAGTAATGGCAGAGAAAAAGGTGATCCCTGATGTCCCTTTCAGGGTCAAGAAGAATGAGTATCCGGAAATTCGAAGAGAGATCCGGAGAAGAGGTTGGGAAGTCCTAACCAATCCTATCCAAGAGGTTGGGATCTTAATGGTGTAAGAGTTCTATGCTAATGTATGGGTCATGAAAAACTATGACATTAGTGTGTACCTAAATCCCAAGAATTGGAGCACCATGGTCCGAGGAAGAATCTTAGATTTTAGCTCGGAAAGTGTGAGGTTGGCGTTCAACTTGCCCTTGATGCAAGGAGACCCACATCCTTACACTAGGAAAGTCAACTTTGATCAGAGACTGGATCAAGTGCTCTCAGACATATGTGTGGAAGGAGCACAGAAGAAAAGGAATTCCCAAGGCAAGCCCATTCAACTAAGAAGGCTTGACCTCAAGCCCATAGCTAGAGGATGGTTGGAATTCATTCAACGCTCTATCATCCCCGCTAGCAACCAGTCAGAAGTGACCATTGAAAGAGCCATCATGATCCCTTGCATCATGATTGGAAGTGAGGTGAAAATACATGAGGTGATCCCTCAAGAATTGTACAAGATAGCAGAGAATCCTTCCACTAAAGTAAGGTTGGCATTCCCACACCTCATCTGTCATTTATACAATTCAGCTGGAATTGTCATAGAGGGAGATATCTCCATTGAGGAGGACAAGTCCATCACTAAGAAGAGGATAGAACAAACTAGAGAGCATGCACATGAGCTTGTGCAGCCGCCTCAGCATGAGATCCCTAAGATACCTCAAGGGATGTATTTTCCTCCTCAAAGTTATTAGGGTCAATCACATACTTCCATGGGAGAATTGAGCTACAACATGAATCAGTTGAGGATGGAGCATCAAGAGCATTCCATCATCCTCAATGAAATTAGAGAAGATCAAAGGGCTATAAGGAAAGAACAACAAAGACAAAGGAGTGACATTGAAGAATTCAAGCACTACATTGGATCCTCAAGAAGGAGCACTAGCCGCCACCATTAAAGGTGGATTCGTTCTCTTAATCTCCTTTTCTTATGTTATTTTTCTGTTTTCTGTTATGTTGTATTGTCTGTTCTCTTGTTCTTATTGCATCATCATTTCCATTTATGTCTTAAAGTTGTAAAATGTTCCATATATCTCTCACCTTGCTTAAAAAGGAAATTTTATTTGGAAAGAATTGAGAGATACATAAATTTCAAGTTATATAATAAGAATAGTTCAATTAATTTGATGTGGTGGCATTGCTTTAGTTTTCTGAATGTATGAATAAACAGTGCATATTTGAAGTTGGAATTTTAGAATGTTGGCTCTTGAAAGAATAACAAAAAAGGAAAAGTATTATTGATGATCTGAAAAATCTAAATAAATTGATTCTTGAAGCAAGAAAAAGCAGCAGAAAGAAAAAGAAAAAGCATGTTGCAAAAGAAAAAAAATAATATATATGCATGCGAAAAAAATGGCAAAAAAAAATAAATAAATAGAAAAGTAAATAAAAAAAGCCAATAGCTCTTTAAACCAAAAGGTAAGAGCAAAAAGTCAGTAACCCTTTAAACCAAAAGGCAAGGGTAAAAGGATCCAAAAATCCTAAGAGTGTGCTTAAGAACTCTGGACACCTCTATGTGGAGATTCTAGCAAAGCTGAATCACAATCTAAAAGGGTACACCTAGTTAAAGTGTCTATGGCATTTATGTATCCGGTGGTAATACTGAAAAACAAAGTGCTTAGGATCACGGCCAAGACTCTAAAAGCTGTGTTCAAGAATAAAAAAGAACTAAACTAGGAGAGTCAATAATATCATATGGATTCTAAGTTCCTAAAGAGACCAACACTTTTGAGTTTCAATGGATAGTGAGATGCCAAAACTATTTAGAGGCAAAAAGCTACTAAGTCCCAGTCATCTAATTGAAACTGAGCTTCATTGAAAACTCTGAGATTTATTGTATCTTACTTTTCTTTTTATCCTACTATGTTTTTAGTTTCTTGGGGACAAGCAATAGTTTAAGTTTGGTGTTGTGATGAGCGGACATTTTATACGCTTTTTGGCATCATTTTTATATAGTTTTTAGCATGTTTTGTTTAAGTTTTATTAAGTTTTCATAGGTTTTAGTGTAAAATTCACATTTTTTTATTCTACTTTGAGTTTTTGTGTTTTTATGCAATTTCAGGTATTTTTTGGCTGAAATTGAGGAGTTGGAGCAAAAGTCTGATTCAGTGACAGAGAAAGCACTGCAGATGTTGTCTGGATCTGACCTCCTTGCACTCGAAAGAGCTTTTTTGGAGCTACAGAAGTTCATATGGAGCGTTTGCAATGGCTATGGAAAGCTAACTTTCAGAGCTTTGCAGCAATGTATAATAGTCTATACTTTGCTTCGGAATTGAAGGCCCAAAACTGGCGTCCAACGCCAGACTCCTGCCCTAGTCCAAGCGTCCAGCGCCCAAAGGAGGAGACCAGCGTCCAAACGCGTAAAGAGGACCCTTTAGCCAGCGTTCAACGCCCTAGAGGCCTCCTAGCACATAGATCGCATCAAAGCTCAGCCCAAACACTCACCAAGTGGGATCTGGAAGTGGATTTTAGCACTAATAGACTGTTTTACCCTTTCTTATGTAATCCTTAGTCATTAGTTTAGTATTTAAAGAACTTTTACACCTCTCATTAAGGAAGATCAGCCATATTTTATTTTACACATTGTATTTTCTATCAGTATAAATTTCTAAACCTCCTAGGTTGAGGGGAGGAGCCCTGCTAAGTTTTATGGATTAATAAAAGTTTTACTGTTTCTCTTCAATCCGTGTTTGATTCAATTCTAAGATGTATCTTTGTTCTTCAACTTGATAAATGGGATGACCTATGATAATCATCTTCGTTCTTCATACTAAGACTGCGTGCCTGACAACCACCCGTGTTCTTCTTAGGTTCGTGTGAATACGTAACTGGAAAGCATCGAACCACCAGCTTGATTATACATTTCTTAGATGGCTAATCCATGACTTCGTTGAGGACTTTTCGAGACACTAGTTCAGCCGAGGTATGGGGAGATTAGGGTCTTTGTGGTAGAGGCTAGAACCCAAAGGCGCATCATTCTTTGATCCGAAAGATCTGACCTTGTCTGTGGTGTTTTGAGTAGGATCATTAAGGAGAATGGACTGCAGGTGCTTCACTCTCAATTAGAATGGATCCACACTAACCCTGGGGTTCAGATCTGGAAGAGCATTGGCGACCTCTCCACCGGCGACAATCACATACAGCTTGCCATAGAAGAAATCATTCACAATTGAAGAAGACAGTAATACCAGAGTTAATCCAGAAGGATAAAGCATCTCCAAGCCTTAACAATCTTTTTATCATTGTAAACAGGTCAACCTAGTTAAGATCTCTCTTTATTCCTTTTATGCAATTAAACAACATACCAACATATCCTATTCGCCTGACTAAGATCTGCAAGATAACCATAACTTGCTTCAAACCACAATCCTCGTGGGATCGACCCTTACTCGCTCAGGTATTACTTGGACGACCCAGTGCACTTGCTGGTACAGTTGTACGAAGTGTGGGGATTCGTGTACTAATCTTTAGGTTAATATTTTTACTAATAAATTTACTAAATTTTTTTCTCCTTCAATAATAAAAATAAAAAAAACTAAAAAGTAAGTTATAATTTGTGTATTTAAATTTAAATAAATTATAATAAATAAACCATATTAAAAAATTGTAATTAATTAAACAATCAATATAAATCTAAAAAATTAGACAATTATTTATATTTATAATTAAATTAAATATTTACTTAGTGTTAACAATTATATTTTTATTAGTTATTGAAATATTTTTGTTTTAATAAAAATTACAAGTCTGATTTAAAGTTAAGAATAGTGTTTCAATTGTAATTAATTGTTAAGTATAATTTTTATTTAAAATAAAGTATTATTTTATTTAAAGTGCACTATTGTAATTATAATTGATTGTACATTAGAGCATCTCTAATGTTAGTTCTAGTTTCAATTTTATTTTGGGTCCTACAAAAATATTTGTAGGATCATATATTATAAATAGTGATTTGAAATTTAAAGTAAAAATTTATTCCTCCAATACTTAGTCTTAGTTCATTTAGAATTTTATATTTTTTAATTATTTTATCGACATAATTATACGAATGATAAAATTTTATTGATTTTCTATCCAACTGATATTGTATCTCTAAGGTGAATTTAGAGTATGATTTGATTTGAAATTTTTGTTTAAGATTTAGGGTTTAGAATTTAGAGTTTAGGGTTTAAAGTATGATTTGATCTAAAAATTTTGTTTGTACATATAAATAAATAATAATTAGTGATCTGATTGTATAAAAATTTGAACATAATTTAATTTGAAGTTCATAATCAATTAATCATAACAACAAAAAAAGTATTAATTAGTTCTTAATATCAAATTTAGAGTATGATTTGATGTAGTCATATGAAGTTCTCTTTTGCACTTCTAATTAAGTGTGAATTAGTGATTTCAATCAAAGTTAAAGCATTATTATATATGAAATTTATTCTTACACTGAAAATTAATATTAAATAGAAGTTGAGATCCAATATAGAACATAATTTAATGTCAAGTTCACTGTTAAATCTCTAACTATTGTGAATTAGTGATTTAGAATAAATTTAGAGCACCATTTTATGTAAATTAATGATGAAGATAAAATTTTAAAAGTAATTTTGATATAAAATATACTCTCGTACATACATCTATCAATTAGTAATTTGAATTAAATACAGAGTATCACTTTATGTATGATTATTTGTAAACTTAAAACTAAAAGTTAATTTGTTTTTGAGATGACACTTAGAATATTATTTGATATGAATTTTACTATTGTTTCTCTAATTAAGTGTTGATATCAAGTTCATAATATTATTTCATAGCAAATTTACTCTTACATCTAAAAATTAGCGTCAATTTGTTTTTTATGAGATTGAATTTAGAATATGAAGTGATATAAATTTTTTTATTAAAGATCTTTATAAAATCACTTAAGAAAATATTTTAAAAATTCACCCAAACAAAATTTTATTGTATTGAGTTATTTATTTTTTAAAGAAAAATCAGAAATTAATGTGTTGTCCAAATTAGATATATATGTCAATTAGTAATTATGATTTAGGGTATTTAACATTATAAAAATTCATAGATGAATTTGTGAATTTGTATTAATATCTGATTTGTGGATACTAAAATAGTTTGCAATCAATAAAATATCACTCTACATTCTTTTTATTTTTTCATTAAGACACAAATTACAAAGAAAAATAATAAATAAATCTTTTTAAAATACTTTTATTATCTATCTTTTCTTTTAAACCATGGTAAATACTAAAGAAGTTCCCTCCAATCTTTCGAAAAACCCCAATCCCAAGTCCTAACACATTTTGACATTTTGTATCAGAATAACTAATCCTAACCCTAACCCTAACTCTAATCCCAAAGCCCCTTTGAAAATTCCCAAATCTATGCAGTTGATGGGGTGGCTACTAGCGACAGGACCTACATTATTCCTCTCTGCTTGCCTTGTTCCTTCTTATGCTCACATGCTTAGTCTCTCTGCATCTGAAGTTTGAAGCCTTGTCCCCCTGGGTGCTCTCATGCATGTTTGTCTACTCTCACAGTTGTCGGAGAACATCACGAGTTAGTTCAGGTAGGCAGTCTCCTGTTATTATATTTCTGGCTTCCTATTGTGTACTATCTATTTCTACTAGCTTTTTGTTATTCTTATGTATAATGGTTTTATTGGTTTATGTTTTAATAGTTTTCTTCTTGAATTACTTGTAGAACATAAGTAAAGTTGCTCCCTGGATCATTTACATGATTCTTTTGGCATTTGAAATAGTTGAATGTAGATTGACGGTGTTGAAGCAGCGCTAAGATTGCTATCAAGCTAAAATATTGAGATATGCTTTAAACACCAACATCTCATTTCATTTTTTTTATTTTCTTCTACTTCCTTTAATTTTTTGCCCCCTAGGTTACAAAAGAAAAGACAGGGGATAGAATTGTTGCACTCCAACAATTAATGTTGCCATTTGGAGAGGTGAGTGGTGCA
This sequence comes from Arachis hypogaea, assembly GCF_003086295.3. Taxonomy (NCBI): domain Eukaryota; kingdom Viridiplantae; phylum Streptophyta; class Magnoliopsida; order Fabales; family Fabaceae; genus Arachis; species Arachis hypogaea. Next base: position 21,743,762 of record NC_092055.1, on the reverse strand, counting down.
CGAATTGTGATCTCAGGCAACGGCGCCAAAAACTCAGTACGCACGTCTTAATAAATCGTTTTTCATTCAAAACTTTAATACAACTAACCAGCAAGTGCACTGAGTCGTCCAAGTAATAAAACCTTACATGAGTAAGGGTCGATCCTACGGAGATTGTTGGTATGAAGCAAGCTATGGTCATCTTGTAAATCTCAGTTAGGCGGATATCAAATGGTTATGGAGTTTTCAAATAATAATAATAAATAAACAGAAAATAAAGATAGAAATACTTATGTAAATCATTGGTGAGAATTTCAGATAAGCGTATAGAGATGCTTTCATTCCTCTGAACCTCTGTTTTCCTGCTGTCTTCATCTAATCATTCCTACTCCTTTCCATGGCAAGCTTTCTGTAAGGCATCACCGTTATCAATGGCTACAACCCATCCTCTCTGTGAAAAAGGTCCAAATGCTCTGTCACGGCACGGCTAATCATCTAGAGGTTCTCGATCATACTGGAATAGGATTCACCCTCCTTTTGCGTCTGTCACTACGCCCAGCACTCGCAAGTTTGAAGTTCGTCACAACCATCCCTTCCCAGATTCTACTCGGAATACCACAGACAAGGTTTAGACTTTCCGGATCTCAGGAATGGCCATCCATGGGTTCTAACTTATACCACGAAGATTCTAATATCTCGAACTCGGTCCTCTGTATTAGATATCTAAGAGATACTCATTCTAGCTTGTTTGCATGTAGAATGGAAGTGTTTGTCAGGCACGCATTCATAAGTGAGAATGATGATGAGCGTCATATAATCATCACATTCATCATGTTCTTGGGTGCGAATGGATATCTTAGAAGCGGAATAAGTTGAATTGAATGGAAAAACAATAGTACTTTGTATTAAATCATGAGGAACAGCAGAGCTCCACACCTTAATCTATGGAGTGCAGAAACTCTACCGTTGAAAATACATAAGGGATGAAGGTTCAGGTATGGCCAAATGGCCAGCCCCCAAACGTGATCAATATGATCCAAAGTTGAACTAAAAATAATAAGATGTAAATACAATAGTAAAAAGTCCTATTTATACTAAACTAGTTACTAGGGTTTACAGAATTAAGTAAATGATGTAGAAATCCACTTCCGGGGCCCACTTGATGTGTGCTTGGGCTGAGCTTGAAGTTTACACGTGGAGAGGTCATTCTTGGAGTTGAACGCCAGTTTGTAACGTGGTTCTGGCGTTGAACTCCACTTTGCAACTTGTTTCTGGCGCTGGACGCCAGACTGCAGCATGAAACTGGCGTTGAACGCCAGTTTACATCGTCAATCCTTATTCAAAGTATGAATTATTATATATTTCTGGAAAGCCCTGGATATCTACTTTCCAACGCAATTGAAAGCACGCCATTTGGAGTTCTGTAACTCCAGAAAATCCACTTTGAGTGCAGGGAGGTTAGAATCCAACAGCATCTGCAGTCCTTCTTCAACCTCTAAATCTGATTTTCGCTCAGGTCCCTCAATTTCAGCTAGAAAATACCTGAAATCACAGAAAAATACACAAACTCATAGTAAAGTCCAGAAATATAATTTTTAATTAAAAACTAATAAAAATATACTAAAAACTAACTAAATCATACTGAAAATATACTAAAAACAATGCCAAAAAGCGTATAAATTATCCGCTCATCAGTGAGTTTTCAAATGTATTGTGATGTAATCTATTTCTATAGTATCATTAGATGTTATCAAATCCATTTCTATTTCTATAGTTTTTATTTAGTGTATCTCCTGACGCTCTCGTTTGTGTTTCAAGGAAACGACTTCTTTTAGTGATTCCCTTACAAAGTTCATTCGAACCATTCTTGCTGAGGAGATACCTGCTTTATCTTCCACAATTAGCGACTAGGGAAAAAAGATCAATGCAATCTTGGCCATTGTTTCATCTGGACCCAGATCTGTTGCTGTTCATGATGATGATACTAATGCTGATGAGAATATTACCATGAGGGGGCTACCTCCATCAGTGATAGCTCATACAACCACAACAAAGGCTCCATTGCATCGAAAATCATCAAGGTGTCCTTTGTCTCAAAAGCACGAACCCGATTACGAACCATTCGGTCTGTTGAGTGATCATGAAATCAGCGAAAATGCTGACTTGAAACGGTGTAAGAGTACCACTAAACGCAGAGGTCAGAAAGCAACATCATCGATTAAGGTTAGAAACTCAATTAATTGGCTTTATTTGGATGTTCATCTTCTGAAATGGATTTTTCCCCTAAATAAACTGAAAACAGTGGAGAAAAAGGGTTTTACTTCCCTTTCTAATTCACAAAATTCTAAAAATAAATGGGGTTTTCAGTTTTTGTTTTTTATGTTAAAAATCCTCTTTGACGCAGAAGTTGCATCTTGTAGAAGAAAATCCCCACACATGGAGACTTTAAACTATAGCGAGGATGTCCATGGTAATACGAATCCCATGATTTGGTGAAATTGTATGGTGATGAGATGCCTACAGTAATATTCCCCTCTTTCCCTCATATCCTGATGCACTAAGTACTCTATGTCTCTGTTTCAAATACTTATACATCTTTCTATCCAAATTGATAGTGCTTGGAGGTGGCATTTAGGCTAACATCGGAAATGGTTTTCATGGGGAGTGAGTTGGCTATTGTTGTCTATATCTTTGGAGCTGATTATGACCCCAAGTAGGTCACTTCTAATGATTTTGAAGATTTGGAATCAAACGCTTATTTCATGAGATATAACCTATGATTTTGTTATTAATAGAGAGATTCTTGTGCCTAATGAATATTGTTGTGGAAGCCGGGAAGCATTGATGACCCTTTATCCGAAAAATCAGGTTGGAGATAACGTAAGTCATGAAGTAATTCATGTGATATACCTTTTTAACTCTGTTGAATTTGATTGATGACTGACATTTTCTGGCTCGTCAACTGTAGATTTTGAATCTGGTGGCATCAATGCTTATGAAAGATGCAGCAGTTACAGTGAAAGGCAACAAATGGTTCCGCCCAACCACTTTTGCTGTAAGTTTCTAATGGCATAAATCATTTTGCTTTTGATTATAGTCATTATTTATTTATTATCCCAAAATAGTTTGAGTTAAGCTTTGATTTCATATTACTCTTGTTATTGTTAATATCTTGTAGCAAATAGCACTCTAATGAGATATCTCTGTTGGGACAATGGAATACATCAAAACAAACTTTATGGGCAAGGTTGAAGACCTCTATAAGGTAATAGACTACCTTGATGACTTATTTCAACTGTGATAAAAAATCAACTATTTTTATTCTTGTAACTAATAAATGATTTAATCTAATGACACAGATATACTTACCTATTAATATTAAAGATCATTGGTTCCTAGTAGTTGTGGAAAAAAGTAGAGGGTTGATTACATATCTAGACTCTCTAAAGTGCTCAAAACAAAGGCACGAGAGGATGAAGGCAATAGAAGATGTGGTATGTTCAATGGACTTTTAACCTTTAAAAATATATCTTTGTTTTGATTGTGAAACCAATCCCATGTCAAATTGTGTAGTTTGATTTAGATTTCTTTCTTAGAGAATCTACTATTGGATGATTGGTTTTACCAATTAGATAATACTAAAAGGCCGATGGTTTTAAAGTTCAAATTTCAAGAGCCAGAGGTGCCACAACAAGATGCTTAATCGTAAGTATCATAAATCAATTACTTAACCCATGATATAATTTATGATTATACAAACCATGTAAGTTAAATGCTTAAACTTAATTCTTTGATGGAGGAGGCATTAATTTGTTGTAAAAAATAATGAAACTCTTGTTTTTTAAGCAATGATTGTGGTGTGTGGGTTGCACAATGGCAGACACTCTGTCATCTATGGTGGCGTGGTGCCATACCGGTATGATCACTTGCTCCAATTTGAATTATATACTACAATTTTTTTTGTTTTTATAACATCTATCTCAATTTAACGATGGAGTTATACGGCTTGAATATTAGGTGGTCAACGAATACAGCAGAGTAAGGATGGCCATAAACTTAATGTATGGACCTCACAATCTAAGGAAAAAAGACATTCAAAGACTTGTTATTGAAAATTGGAATAAGAAGATGCCTAAAAATGTCATTCAGTCTTAGGGTGTAATCTTTTAGAGCCCATGTTAAAAAGTAAAAACTATATAATTTCTAAAATTGTGGAAATATAATTGTCTTTATTACCTTGTGTTTTGTCATTGCTAACCCCTATAATGAGAGAATTTTTATGCCAAGAAAAACCCAAAAGTAATGATGACATGATTAGTATATCTAAATCTAAGTGGGTTCCTCATTCTAATAATTCTGGTCTCGTAGGCATCAATGGTTTGTGTCTTTCAAAATTACCTTTACACTTAAGATGGTTCAAATAAAAACTTGTACAAATAGCCCTTAAAAATACTTGATAGACTATTCAGATTAAGATGTACATTTGGATTGGTTTCTTTACTTTATTTTCATAAGAACTTTTTTATTACAAAAATACTTTTGCAATTGGATTAGTTCATTCAATATTTTTCAACAAAAACTTTACTACAAAAGTCATTTTGCATTTGAATATACAACATAAAAAAGACATTGATAAAGATAATTTAATAGAGTTTTTAAGTCATGTACTCATGATATTATCTTATCAGAGTGGCTGATCTAAGGATCTAAATAATAAACTAAAAAACCTTGAAGTTTTCTTTACTCAACTACCAGGGAGTGTGTTATTGCCCACAAGAATCTCCATATCAAATACTTGAACACAACCATCAGAATTCATTGAACCAAAACTGTGAGTATAATTCATTTAACAAAAATGAATTACAAATGGACAAAATATCTGCACAGTTCACATACTAACAACACTGGAATGTTGAAAAGGTTCAGCAAGACAATGTAATATCCCAGAAGCAAAAATCTCATCTGCTTTGCAAATTAAGTTATTTTTACTATTCTTTCAAGGTATTCCTAGCTTCCATGGCCTATATAAACATATCAATGGTTATGTCAAAAATCATGAAGAATTATTTTATAAAGGTTAAAGCACAAATTACAAATCATTTTCACCTATAAGAGTCATTGATGCCCAATATTTTGCAAAGTGGTTGGTTGGCCAGCTACTACACACTGTGGCGTTGGGAACAAGTTACTAAGAGTTGGATAAAATTGGACCCCTGAAAATGCTCCTATACACGCCTCTACCATATTTGATTAAGAACCCATGAGCTTAGTACTAGACTCTGCAGTACAGTTGCGCCCATTATTCTCACTCCTAGTGGCACCAAGAGGCTCTTTTGCTGCCTATCAAGCATATCAAAATAAATAAAAAATAATTCATTACAACCTAATGTCACATTTTCATACTTTTTATATCTATACATAGATGGAATTACACAACCAAAACATTTAACCATGCTATGAGAATAAATATGATTAACATACTAATATGAAAATAATTGATAAAAATCTTTTCAAGGAACAAAATTACTAATCACTGCATAAATAACCTCATCTGTGTCTGTACATCGAGAAGGAAGATGGTCATGGCTCCGATCACCTTCGTCAACCAACTTTGGACAATGTAATACATACTTCAAATGTTCGTGATATGAAGAGTTCAAGTGTTATTTAGAAGATATTAATTTATATTTTTAGAATATTTTAATTTAATTTGATGTATTTTGATTTTGTTTATTTAATTACTATATTGGGCCTTATGTTTGTGGATTTAGGGTTTTCTATATTTTAACCTAATAAGAGGTTATAAATACCTCATAAACTAGGGTAGTCACAGTAGAGAATGATTTAGAGGTTTGAAAACCCCCTTTTGGTTTCGTGATGAAATCATGGTGTGGATAAGTGAGGTTAAGTGAGTCCCTCTCTTGTTGCATCAGGGAATTGAGTAGAAGGTTGAGGAGTCCCTTCGATTCAATTTCCAAACAATGGCATTGACAACCTAGGTTGAAGAGTTCCTTTCTTGTTGTGTTAAGAAATTGGATAGAAAGTAGAGTGATTCTCTTTGTATTCAATTTCAATCTATCCTTTTTGTTTCTATTCAATTTCAATATATCTTGTTTTATTCAGTTTGAATCCTTATCTTCTTGTTTATCCTCTTTGTATGACCTTTCACGAGGCAATTTGAACATGACCTTTTCCTAGTTTCATTCTTCTTGAGTTTGGGTGCACCTTTTGTCTTAGCGACACATGGATCACCAACAAATTTAGCAACAGGATGCAATACATCAGTAACCCCATTTTGCATTTTAATACTGCACCTTTTCTCTAGATCTTTGGTCCATCTAGTCACTTCATTCATTGTATCACCAAAAAGTGGAACCTTTTGAGCTGCAAGGAATGACATCCACATTGTGGCAACTGACATAGCACCATATCTCATTAACAAACCTTTTTCAGCGTCATTTACAGTGCTTTCGACTGTTTGATTATCAATATACTTCTTTGCATCTCGGGTCAATCTTTTTAGAATTAGACTTTCTGGAAATTCATCTACATCCTTTCGTCTTAGCACACACAACATATGACTACAAGGATACCCTTCGTGATCCCAATGACAGCATTCACACTCCAATTTCTTCTCATTGTGATCACAACTGTAAATATTTTGACCCTCTTTTGAAAAGCACAAATCTTGTATACCATATTTGTGGAAAGGGGTTGACTATGTATAATGTCTAAAGAAACCACTTCTTAAATTTTCTTCCTTACTAGTTTGAATATCTCTCTAGTGTAGATGTTTGCAACACAAAGCTCGAGAGACTGTAAGCCAGTTGTCAAAACATGATCAGAATTGATTGTCTTGAATTGAGCAACCATCTCATTATTGTGATAATCTCGTAAAGCCCGCTCAAGATTCTCCACCAACTCTAAAATACTGTGCCTTGAATGAACAAATCTCTTTATAAAGTTGTTAATGCCTTCACATCGTAAAGTGGTTCTAAACCCAACATAAAATTTATCCCGAAGAAATGCCCTGGCCCAACTTTCTTTGTTTTCATATTGTTTGTCAATCCATGATGTGTCACTACCACCAAACTCTTCAACCAATTTTGACCATTCCTCCTCAAATTCATCAACATCCCACTTGGTATAAATGAACTTCTTAAATGATTCACATAAGCTTGGGTCCTTGATTCTCAAAGTAGCATTTTTCTAAAGATGACATCCCCACAATGTATAGGTCACATTTGGAAAAATCTCATTAATCGCCACTCTCATAGCCTCATATGCATCAGTCACAACAACTTTAGAATGCTTGTTCATCATGACCTCCAAAAAGTTAGCTAGTAGCCACTTGTACGTGGATGCCATTTCATTATCAAGTATGATAAACCTGAATATACACGTTTGACTGTGATGGTTACTCCCAGAAAAGATTACCAAGGGTTTCTTGTACTTATTCTTTTTGTATGTAGCATCAAATGCAAGGACGTCACCAAAATATTGATAATAAGCTCGGCATATTCCATCGGCCCAAAATAAGCTACCCAACCGATCTTTCGGAGTTGAATTATATCGTGACATAGCCATCAAGTCAACGTCAGCCTTTCCAAATATATAGCTTATGGTGGCGTTGGCATCACCACCTAAAATGCCTAACCGCCGACTTTTGTCAAAGTGATTATCTAAGTCTTTCTTTGTAACACCAGCTCTAGCATACCCACCAGCTTGCCCAGCCATAAACCACATAATTTGAGATGTTTTCACACTATACATATGCATGATGTCAGCTTGTGCCTTGTTTGCATCAGTTAACTGCCGATGGTTCGGAATCAGGTGAACCATGTATTGTGGTACTAAGTCATGGTTATCTTCATCGAACAAATTCATAACCCTCCAAATGGTTGCACTTTTATCAAAGTATAAACACAATTTAGCTTGACAATTAGTTCGTGTTTCAACCCTTTGTTCCCTTTTTAGTGAAACATTGTCATAGTATTTCTTCTTTCTCAATCCGGCCATATTACAAAAGAACTTTCGCCTTGAGTAACAACCATTTGGCATATCTCACAAACATATCATATGCTACCTCAGATGTTGGAAATGTATGATTGATAATATCTTCAACTGTAACAATTTCACACTGCTTGCAGCCACCACATTGACATTTTTCCGTTTCCATCTCTTGGTCCAAGCTACAATCATCGTCATTAGCTGAACCCACCTCTGTAGTTTCCATCTCCATCTAAAAATTACATAAATAAAGTATATCAATGTGCAATTTAATATCAAAGTAAATATGCATATAATATTACTCAATTCACTCAACTAAGACCTAGCCTAATAAATTAGAGGGGACAATTACTCTTTTTTAGAATAATGATAAAAAAATATATAATTGTAATTATATTGTACTAAGTTATATTATGATAAAATAAAATGACATGGTAGAAAAAATATTAATCTACATTATTACAAGGGTTATTATTGAATATACACAACTTTAAAGCAGGTAAAGATTTTACAAATTTATGGAAAGGCATTTATTTCCATTTCCAAAAGCCATGAAACACTATCCTTAAAACTCTATTGTGGCAAGGAATTTGTCAACGGATTTTATTAATTTAAAGAATTTATTTATGATGTTTTATCTCCGCTCACTTCTAATATGAAAGAGTACACTCTAGAGTACATGAAAACAAAATTTATTCCTTGTGTGTTTGGCTAAAATTAGGCTCAATGCCAATCAAGTAATCACCATAAATTCTGAACAAGCAAATAGTTTGCAAATTAACGTTTATATCAATGATTAAATTTTAGCAACATAAATTGCTATTATCAATTAGAAAGAATAACCTAACAATTAGAAATTACAATTACAAATTATAAATTACCAATTATCAACCAAATCAAGAACACAACAACAATTAGAACAAAAAAAAATAAAAATAGAGATCCATTACTTCATTTTTGTTGGAAAGGAGTGAATAAAGGAGTGGAGTGCTAGTGGTGACGAGATTTACATTGTCGTTATACCTCCTGCAAGAAATGACCATAGGAGATTTAGTGGTGGAAGAAACATGGATTAGTGAAACACTGGGCTCCTTCAAAATCACCACTCAACTTACCTCTTGCTGTAGAAACATGACTTCTGTTACTTCTTCCGAAAAATTATTACAAGAAATCCCAACAAATTTTTACCCTCTCCTTCTGAAATCTTTAACCCTTGATAGTTCAGAGAAGGGAGGGAGGATGGAATTGAGGGTTTTGAAAATTGATGGCTTAGAAGAGGGAGGGTGGGATTAAGGATTTTGGAAATTGCTAGCTCAAAGAGAGGGCGGGAATAGGGTATACCAGCTCATAATTAATAAAAATAATTAAAATTAAATTTAATTGTTATCATAAATTAGTTTATTTTTATATTGGTCCAACCAGATTCATTTAACACGTTAATCCAAAATAGAAAAATTATGCTGCACCAACTTTAATTTCTGGTCCATCAAAGGACACATATCCATAAATTTTTTAATCCCAAAATATATCCAATGGTCTAACTTTGAGATTCAGCAGAAGTCATTTTTCATGACTTCATTGGAGTGGCTGCTAGGGATGGGAAAAACCCCCGGTGGGGCAGGTATCTGCGGGAATTTACCTGCCGGGGGGTGGATATGGGGAGGATTTTCCACCCGCAGGGACGGGGGATGGGGCCCCGTTTATTAAACGGGGCGGGAGCGGGGATAGAGGTACCCGCCCCGTGGAGACTCGTTTAATCCCCGAATGTGTAAAAAGACTATATATATATATATATATATATATATATATATCTTATGAGGGAAACTAAAAACCCTAGCCGCACTAACAACTCACAATTCACAAACTCAAATCTGAAGTCCCTCAAACTCAAACCTCCCCCTGCCCCTGTCCTCTCAGACACGTGAACGGCGGCTCAACAGCACGGTCTCACCATCACCACCGCCAACCGCCACCTCCTAACCCCTCAGTCCTTCACCGCTACTTCCCACACCTCAGTCCCTCACCGCCACCTCTCAGTCTCTCACGCAGTCAGGTCACGCGTCACTGTCATACACACCGCAACAGCCAATAGGGAGTCAGTCATCTTTGCCGTCGCGTCTTCCCGTTGTTGCGAGTTCGTCGGTCATCACGCATTCGCAGTTCATCCCCTCGTCACCAGTCGTCGCGCCTTCGCCGGTCATCGCCTCTTCGCCGGCCATTGCCTTTTCTCCTCGAGTAAGTCACAGAACTCTGATTTTCATTGTTTATTTTCATTGTGAAGCATTTGCCTGATTCTGATTATGAAATTTTTCTTATTTATTTTGATGTTGAAGCATTTGTGTTTATGATTATGATGATTCTGATTATGAAATTTTTATTCTGATTTTGAAGCATTGTGTTTATGATTATGCAGATTCTGTTTATGAAATTTTTTTTATTTTTTTTATTTTGAAGAATTTGTGTTTATGATTATGCTGATTGATTATGTTGATTCTGATTATGAAAGTTTTATTTTGATTTTGAAGCATTGTGTTTCTGATTATGCATATTCTATTTATGAATTTTTTTTATTATTTTGATTTTGAAGCATTTATGTTTATGATTATTCTAATTCTGATTAAGAAATTTTTCTAATTTATTTTTATTTTATTTTCTTTGTTTTATTTTGACTTTAAAGCATTTGTGTTTATGATTATACTGAATCTAATTATGGAATTTTGATTTTGATTTTGAAGCATTTGTTGAGTTATTATACGATTTTAACTCTAAATTGTTTTCTTTTTTATGTAGGATTCAAGTAAATCGAAATCTACCATCACTAAGAATGAAAAGGAGGATTTAGAATTATGTTTTTACAATGTGATGAACTTTGTTTGGTTGTTTATAGATATGTTTAATTGTTTATGGAATATTTGGTTGTTTTATGCATATTGTTTGGATGTTTATGTTTGTTGGTTATTGCTATTTAAGTCTTTAAAGACAATAAAAATTATGTTTGTAATGACAATTGGGGATTATCTTTGTTTTTTTAATATTTTTTACCTTTTATTTCATTTTTTTTCAATTTTTATTATTTTTTACAAAAATTCGCGGATATCCGCGGAGACCCAGGTCCCCGGTGGATATAGAGTCCCTGCTACCCGTCGCGGGGACGGGGCAGAGACGGGGACAGATATTGGGGGCAGGGGGCGGGGGGCATGTCCCCGCTCCCATGGGGACCCGTTGCCATCCCTAGTGGCTGCCAAGTTTTAAATCACCATGATTTTAAATGATTAAAAACCCGCAGATAAAAGAAGTAATAATATTGCAAAAACCGAATCAATAATAATAATGATCATATTTTAGTTCTATTTCCCATGTGGAGAGCTCCAACACAATGACTTTTATTTTTATTTTTTATTTTTTTTTATTCTTACTAATGATTTCTGGGTTCTAGCAATGTCGCACACATACACTCTGTATAAACTGTACTCTTCGTAAGAATGATCAACTAACAATCAAGCACACACTTGATGATGGAATCAGTTACTTTATAAATCAACTATGTGGATGATGTGATCGTATATAATTCAATCAATAAAATGAAGTTCATCAAGTAATATATAAAAAGAATTTTTTTTCTAAACGAAAAAAAAAAGAGTATTAATAGCTTACTTTTCTTCAAACATAAAAACATCCATCTACATCTATTATAAAATTCTTAGTTTTTTATAAAATAACAAATATAATATAGCAATTAGAAATAAAAAAGAGAAGTCTTTGGGTTGAAAAAGATCAAAGACACAAACTAATTATTCAAATTGGTATAAACTCATACCAAACCAAGATCCGAAGAGGTTTTGGAACTAGATGCAGCAAAATATACTTCTAATCCAATACTCTATAATAAATTAAAATATTTTGTTCTTGATAAATCATATACTTGGTACATAAATCCAAATTTTACCTTCACCTTCTCTAATATTTGGTGTGATAGTCTCTTGTCTGTACTTGTTATGAACCCAAAGCCAAATTTCTTGTAGTACTTTGGTTCGAATTGAGTCAATTCCTACAATGTTGAGAGACTCAATAAATCTAATCACTTTGGCTGTGTTGTTTGTTTACAGGATAATAAAACCACTAATATTACTGTTGCCTTTCGAAAAAGTAAAAGAACCTTTTTGCTATCAGACATATGAGAGTACCTTCATAATTGATCCAGGCACTTTATTAATAGTCTCACCTATATGCATGTGCGCAGTGAATGCATTCAGCCATGAGTTAATAGGCAACTTGTTGAACCATAAGTCACTTGCGAATGATGTGGAGTGCTCCAGCAAAGAGAACGGAGCTGCTTGCTCTATTGCCTTGGAAAATGAGAAGCTAGTGTCGCAAAGAAAGAAGTCCCTCTCTTCCAATTTCCCTAATAAGTTCCATCATAAAACAATAAGCAAAATAACTTTAAGTATACACATCACTCAAGATATATCTCCAGCTGCACTAGGTTAAAAAAAGACAAATTAAACAAGTCTAAGTTATAATAGATTATTAATATCACTTTCTAGGTGAATCACATGTCACTTATGAGTAATATAGTATTCAAGTCTTTGCATTTTCTAACTTCTACCTGATGCTAGTTGCTAAAATATAAAATTGCAAATATGTATCTCTTAGCTAGACTGTACAATGAGTAATAGTGTAATATCCTATACTGGGGACTAAATACATTTACAAATCTGCAGCCTCTTCGCAAGTATCAATGGCATCAGTGGTGGGTTCTTTCAAATTGCTATCCCTTATCAATGACAAACCTTCGAAATTACACTCAAACAACCCAGTCAAACTTGGTTGGAGATACACAAAGCAAGATACCTAAAGCCATTGATGTTGTACGCCTTAAAGCGTCTAGCCTGGATATTGGGGCCAGATGCAAGCCACTGCAATTCTCTTGAGTGCTTTGTGCTTCTCAATGGTATCTGTAGGGAACAATTACATGTTTTCTCAGTTGGGATACAAAAAGCAAGATACTACCTAATAAATCAAATTGATTAGGCATGTAAAAGATTCACCTCATGCTTGAACCATTCAGAAAATCCTCTATGGACAACCCTATCAATGTGAGCTTGGGATCTTGTTTTACTTTGTAGCTTTCTCTTTGTGCTGGCCCTAAAATCACCTGGTATATCACACAGATTTAATGTCAAACTATCAAAAGAAATGCCTTTGCGCACATCATAGACCACAAAAACAACCGCACTTACTCCAGGAATTTCTCTACAATTGACCAATACGTGACTATGTACTTGAAGTCTGTCAGTTGGTGTAAGATTAATAAATGTCACAGCCCCTACCGCCCTACCAATTAATGGAAACATGGTTGCCATTCCATTAGTCACAACTTCACTCGGTCGATCTTCAACATGCATTGATCGATTGATCCTACTCTCAACATTATCCAAGTATCTTGAATAGAATGTGAGAATCTCATCGGATAAGTAGCTCTTTGCAATTGAGCCTTTTGGTTTTTCCCTATTACGCACATACTACTTGAGATAACATAGGCACTTTTATGAGTAATACATGTGTCTTATTATGTTAAGGCTATTGGAATATTAGCAATCAAGGCGTACCTCTTTGACCAGATGCACAGTTAAGTGTACCATGACTGTGAAGAAATATGGTGGGAAAATTATCTCCATGCGACAAAGACTATGAACCACATGATCCTGAAGGAGAGAAAGTTATTGAGAGTCTATGGATTTACTGCATAATCGTCGAAAAAATGATGAGAAATCTGCCAAGACAACTGACACCAAGGTAGGCAATACATTCCTTGATGCAATTAGCAGTAGATGTTCCATTAGAATGTGACAGTCATGAATTATCAAGCTTAATAACTTTCGCTATTGTAAGTCAACACAGCGAGAAATGTTGCTCGAGTAACCATTTGGAAAGACCACATTCTTGATAGTCCTAAGAAAGACATCCTTCTCTGAAGGCGACATGGAAAAGACCATAGTGGGATACTTTCCACCTACCTGTGGCCAGAGATCATGCCTGATTTTCATTAGATGGAGGTCTTTTCGAGCTTTAAGGTGATCCTTAGATTTACCATTCTCGTCCATTATGGTGTAAACTATGTTATTGCACACATTCTTCTCTATGTGCATCATGTCAAGGTTGTAACATAATAAATTATTCTTCCAATATGGGAGTTCAAAGAATATACTCCTCTTTTTCCAAGAAGACTCATCTTGCACTACAGATTCTTGTCCGCGTGCTCTTTTCCCAACAACCATTTGTACCTTGCCAAGCTTGACATGCACATTCTCTAACTCTCTCAAAATATCTCCACCAGACAATTTGACAGGGGGACCTCTTTCCTCTACCTTACCATCAAATCTAACCTGGTTCTGCCTAAATTTGTGGCCTTGACTCAGAAAGCACCGATGACCTATGAAACACCATTTCTGACTCCAGGTAAGTCGTCTCAGCATCCAAGTTGCACGTAGGTCAGCATACGTATTCCACTCAGATAAGTTGTCCAACTCTAAAAAATCACTGATTGTCCATATCAATGTAGCATACATCTTGAATGTTTTTTCTTGTTAGCGTCGTATGTTTCAACACCATCCCATAGCTGTTTCAACTCATCTATCAAGGGCTGTAGATAAACATCTATATCATTCTCATGCATTTTAGGACTGGGAATAATCATAGAGAGCATAAAATAGCTGGGATTCATGCAATCCCAGGGAGGTAAGTTGTACGGGATAAGAATCACAGGCCAGATTGAGTATTTTGAGCTAAGGTTTCCAAAAGGATTAAAGCCATCACTCACTAAGGCTAAGCAAATGCTGTGCGGATCGCTACTAAATTCAATATATCTTCTATCAAATGCCTTCCATGTCTCACCGTCCCTTGGATGCCTAAAAGACCGCCAGATTTAGGACCTTTCTTATGACTCAACATGTCAACGGGTGTCTTATTGGACATGAACAACTGCTTCAGTCGTGGAACAAGCGGAAAGTAAGGAAGAATCTTTGCCACCTACATTTTCCCGTTCTTCTTAACAACCACGTTAATCCTTACAACGGAATTCTTCTTAGTCTTTTGCTTCCTTCTCGATGTCCCGCATCGCTTGCACTTAGACAGTTCTTGGTCGCTCCCATGTATAGCATACAGTCATTCGGACATGCATCTATCTTCTTGTATGCAATACTGAGCTTTCTTATGATCCTCTTGGCATCTGCAACGAAGTCAGAATATTTGCATGCTTAAAGGCATCCCCATATAGCCCTAGTATCATTCCAAAGGCCTTGTCACTCACCCCGTACATGCACTTTATATGGTATAGCCTCACCAAAAAAGGAAGCTTCAAGAATTTTGAGCATCCCGGATACAATTCTTGCTCTCCATCTTCAAGCAGGTCATGAAGATTATAGGCCTCACGACTAGGTTTGCTATATAGATACGGTAACTCTTCTGCACCCCTTCCAGAATGTTCATTGATTGAGTATTCTTCATCGCCGATCACTCTTGGGAAGTTGAATGCCTCGTAGACCATGTCGCGCATTGGATCCTTGAGGTTTCGATAGGGTTCTACTTCTTGTCTATCATTAGAGCTCTCTACTATGCGTTTCTCGCTGTAGTATAATTTAGGGGAAAAGGTTTTATCAGCAAATGATCGTAGGCATCCTCTCTAGTTTGGAAAATACGGATGCACACGAAGGACATGGACAATGTATCATCCCATCGAATGATGCATTAGCAAGAAATTTATTTGAGTTGAATACATGTTTTAAGGTTCAATGTCAGATAAACCCCTCTTAAATTAATTTTTCCTAGCTTCTAACATACATTATAGTTTAAACACTCTAACTAAAAAAAGAGCAAATATTCAACTAAGATCTCATCATAAGCAAATAGTGTCTATTGTATTTCTAGTGGTTTATTAACTTAAACCTCAATTCCCAACTAAGCATAGTAATCATTATTTTATGTATAAGCATAATAGAGTAAACTCAAGCAACCAACAGTAATTAATTAGTATTTAGACACTCAATATCACCAAATTTATATTTTTTGTACTGTTATTAAATAATTAAACAAAATCATAGACAAAGCAACAGACGAAGCAGGATAGTTAGACAACCACCTAAAGCGGGTTTATTAGATCAGATTCTTCGACATATACATATTCGGGTAAATAATGAAAAAAGTTATAGCAAAAATTGAATAACAAAAGCAGGAGAGGATCTAACATATTTTAAGAAAGAAGTCGTTTAAATCATCTTTGTTCTTAATTAGAAACATAGTACGGTCATAGGTAGAATATATATATATCAACAGATATATCAACGTATAGTATATAAATGATATAATGGTAAAATCAAACACTAAAGGGAAATCCAAGGACATGGCAGCACCCGGCAAATCAAGATAAGAAAGTACATATCTCATGGAATCAGCATATAATTGCAAAACAGTACAAGTTAGTCAACAGCTTGAAGTGATTAATAACTTAAAATGGTTAGGCTTATATCATTATACAATATCAACTCCTCCCTTGCCTTTCAAATTCATAGTGGCTCTTGCACCTCTTAATCATGGATCTTGCACCTCTTAATCATCATCATCATCATCATTATTATTATTATTACCATTTAATTTTTTAAAAATCTAGGTTAGTTTCATGTAGGAGCTGTTGACATTTTAGTATTGTTCCATTAATCGTACAAGCTTTTTTAGATTTATATTTTAACATGGATCTAATCCAAGTAACCCCCTTAATGAATTGAATATAAAGTTCAGCGTTTGTTGTTTATAACTCAGTTGGATGGAATGATTTGTCCAGCCGTGTATAGTTAAAGAACTTAATAAATAATCAAATCTTGTCAAGTAATATGTCAACAATAAATTGTAGGACCACCAATTACTACAGTCTAAATCAAGTTGCTGGCTTTTTGTAGCATATTAAAAATAAGATTATGATAATAAGATTATTTAATGGTGTGTGTAAGTTAATCAATAAGAACTAGATTTGGTAAAAATGAATTGCTTCCTTTTGTCATGCATTATTATGTAATATAATTCTAATTATATACACACTATAACAATTAAAGCAATCTTTGGGGTCTCAGGATACAAATTAAAGCTATCTAATTCACCAACTAACTTCTTTTAGCTTAACTTCCTACACAAGATTCATCCATTTTTTTAGTTCTGTTTTTTGGTTCTATTTTGTTTTCTTTTATGTATTTTTTTTCTTTTTCTTCCCTTAACCATGTACATGAGTTCAAAGGAAGTTGAAATAATGAAATCCATAAGTAAACAAAATAAGGAATTGATAATATAGAATCCATGATACTATATATATTTCCATTAATGCATAGCACTTCGAAACAGAATCCAAGTTGAAGAAAGTTAATTCTACCCCCAAATTGAGAAAGTAAAGGCAGAATCAATGAAGAATACACTTACCAGATAAGAAAGATCCAAAATAGAGGTGCAGTGCATTGTAGTCGTAGGTCTTCACAGTGGTACCGGCGCGTCTTGCTGGATTGGATTTTGCTTCACCCCTTTTGACCTATGTTCTTGGCAAGAACAAAACAAAAGAGTAAATTGAACTCAAATCAAGAAGAAAAAGATTAATCTGTACTAAATTGAAAAGTAAAACCAAAGAAAAAACTGAACCAAATTGAAAAAGGGATTACCAAACCTAAGATTGGGATTTTGCTTCACCACCTTTTGTCGTGTGTTCTTGGCAAGAACAAAAACAAACCAACAGAGTAAATTGAAACCAAATCAAGAAGAAAAAGTATAATGTGAACCAAATTGAAATCTGAAACAAAAAAAAACTGAACTAAATTGAAACGGAGATTTTTTAGATACCAATAATCTGAACCAAGAAGAGGGACAGACCTAGGAATGGAACCAGAGGGAGGAGAGAGCAGTCAGTGGTGGACCCACTAGCACGAAAAAGCGCGATGCAACTGGTACTGACAGACGGTGCTACACGTCGACAAGGATTTGCGCTTTGAGGTTTGTTTCGCACCTCTGCTCCCGCTCCTGTTCGCGCAAAGAAGATAAGATAATCTGCTGAATCTTGACTATATATACCCAAATTTGCAGTGATTTTTACTGAACAGCCATGAGCTTGGGGCAGTTTTGCAGCTGCTGCCAAACTGCACCTCACTTCTGTCGTGATTCTGCCAATTTATGGTGAGTTCGACTACAGACGCTAATTTTTTGCCGTTAATATCCGCCTATTTTATAGTAGTTATGTGCTACAAAACTTAGCATTAACAATCTCACAGTCATGGATAAGAACAATCTCATCATACTTTGTAAGTTAGAGAGGATATTCCCTCCATCCTTTTTTGACATTATGGAACACTTGGCAATCAACCTACTGTACGAAGTAATACTATGTGGGCCAATCCAATTTCGGTGGATGTACCCATTTGAGAGGATGATTGGTTCATTCAAGCATACCATGAAGAACAGAGCTCGGATTGATGGTAGCATTTGTGAAACATTCCTAGCTAAGGAAACATCCGCGTTTTGCTCATTCTATTTTCAACCTCATGTTGAGCTACGCAGAACAAAGGTTTCAAAGAACAATTAGAGGGGAGAATCCTCGTCAAGTGGAACAACATATCCAATTTTTGCTCTGAAAGGAGATGCAATGGGTGCAGGCAGTGGCTACTGGTTAAAGCAGAAAGAAATCGATGCCGCACATCCACATGTGTTACTTAACTGTGACCAAATTTCACCCTACCTCATGTGAGTTTTTTAAGTCTTTGTAAATATTACAATCAATAAGATACTAACTTCTTAATCTAATTAAAATTTCTTTTTCCTATTCCATCATATAAGTTCTTCCAAGAGGCAAATCCTTATATCTCATTGAATAATTTTTCACATTAGTTCAGAGAATACATCAGCATGTATCAAACTGACACAATAAATTCAGAACTAGTTGTATTTAGTTAGGGCCCAATGAATAAGGGCACTAGCTACCTGATATGCAATGTTGATGGATATTGATTCTATTCTTTACGGTGGTTGATTGGAAATAAAATAGAAAACACTAGAGTTTGGATTCGTGGGATTCAAGTGGGGTCATTCGGATTGGTTGGTTGTATTGCACAACATTATTGAATTAGAATATTTCTGTCGTACTACATACAAAGTGTACATGTTTAAATGTGAATGGTACAATCCAAGTTTATGACAAGGAACACGAATGCACAAGGACTATGATATCACTGAAGTTAATGTAACATGGAAATATAGGCACTACGATCCTTTTATTCTACCTCAAAATGCATGACAGGTATACTATTTGCCTTATCTGGGTTCATGCAAGTCTAGTTGGGTGGTTGTGGTCAAGACTAAGCCAAGAGGCCACATCAAGTCTGATGATAGGACAAACGGTCAGGAACCTTACGAGATTGATGACCCAACTCCTTTGAAAATGGTGGTTAATATCGGCGAGCCGATCATGTAAAACCTAAGTAATTAGTAAATAATTAACGGATAAATTAATTATTAATCGACAAAATTAGAAAATTAAATTTTATATTTTAATGAAGTAGAAATAATTAAAATATAAATTTTCACACTAATTTTAAAGATTTTGGCTCAAAATTGGGCCAACGGGCCGAACCAATTGGACCGGACCCAAGGCCCATATATAAAGACCAACATCCAGCCATCTTGACTTCATTTTTCATGCTTCAGATGAACGAGAGGGTGAAGGACGTCAAATTGGAAAGGGAAACCCCAAACCCTCGTCTAACATTTTAAATCCTTGTAACTTTCAATCTAGAGCTCCGATTGACGAGTCGCCAGCGGCCACGTGTTTGTCTCAAAATTCTCTTCAATTCTATCCAAACAAAGTGGTAAAAAATTAGAATTTCTCTTCCAGTTCTCCCTCTCCTCAATTTTGTGATTTTAGGGTTTGGGTATTGAAGAATTGAATTATTTTGATGGTTTAGGTGAACTCTAACAGCGGATAATTATTGGGTTTTGTCCAATAGATCCATGGGTAAGGTAAGAAACTGTTAAAACCTTGTGAGTCATTAGATTAGTAAACTCTATGATGATTATAGTGATATCGTGTGAAATAGATTGTGTTCTAGTTGATTTGGAGTTTAATCGGGCAGTTTGGAACGAAATCCGGGTAATTAGGTTTGAGAAATTGATGTTTGAAGGCTTGGAGCTTGTGAAAGAAGAGGTTTTTAAGGTGTTTCGAGCTTAGGGAGGAATCGGCTAAGGTATAGTTTTGGTTTCTCGTAGTTAATATTTAATGTCACATGAAAACTTAGGCTAGAAGACCTTAAGATAGGAATGAACTGAATGAATTATTGATGGATTGTGTATATGATATGTGGTGTGTGTATAAAGGATAAATGAATTTGTATGTGTTGAATTATAACTTTGATGAGTATAAAATAATGATGATTGTTGATGTGTTAAGGGTTGATGGCGGGTTTGTGAAATTGCATTGAATGGATTGGTTGAGAAATGCGTGATTTGATTATATAAACAGTTTACTGATGGAGTTTGTTGGTTTAAAAAAAAGATTTAATATTGAAATTGGTTTGATTTTGAAATAATTTGATACTAGGCATGATTTGAATGATTGAGAGGTGTTTAGTTTGGTGGTTGGGATCCTTGAGAGGTGACAAAAGTCCAAGTTTTAGAGGAGATGCTGCCGAAATTTTTAGGAAAATAGGAGGTTTTGTTTGAAGTGGTTATTTAGAAAGGTTTGGATTTTTAAGGATTATATAATTTGATTTTAAATTATTAAGAAAAGGATTATGTTTTGAGTTTGCTTTATTTAGAAAAGAATGAATTATGTTTTGAGTATGAATTGTTGATGAACGAAATGGAAGGTGTGATACTTCCTTGTAGCAGTGTTGAGCCTCCTGTAATCTATGCACATTCTCCATCCTGTGACGATTCTTGTAGGAATTAGCTCATTCTTTTCATTCTTGATCACTGTCATCCCTTCTTTCTTGGGAATTACCTGCACAAGACTCACCCAAGGGCTGTCAGAAATAGGATATATAATGTCGGCTTCCCATAGTTTCATTACCTCTTTTTGGACCACCTTTTTCATAGTTGGATTAAGTCTCCGCTGTGGTTGCACAACTGGTTTAGCATCATCTTCAAGAAGGATTTTGTGTATACACTTGGTTAGACTAATCTCCTTTAAATCACCAATGGTCCGCCCAAGAGCTATTTTACGGCTTCTGAGCACTGTAATAAGCGCCACTTCCTCTCCAGGCTTCAAGGAAGAGCTAATAATCACTGGATATGAATCATTTTCACCCAAGAACATATATTTCAGAGAAAGAGGCAAATGTTTTAGCTCAAGCTTGGGAACCTCTTTCTCCCTCTCAGGCATGTGAACCAGGTTTTTCTGGGGTGGTGAATCATCAATCTCAAGTAATTCATACTCAGAAAGAGGATCCAAAATATCATCAAGTACCTCAGCTTCCAGTACCTCTTGAACAAGTGGTTCAACAACATTAACTCTCATACATCCTTCAGAATCATTAGGGTGTTTGAGGGCTTCAAATACATTAAGGACCACATGTTCTTCATTAACCCTCAGGGTTAATTCACCCTTTTGCGCATCAATCAAAGCTCTACCTGTAGCTAAAAAGGGTCTACCAAGAATAATAGAGGACTTTGTATCCTCTTCCATATCTAATATAACAAAATCAGTAGGAAAAATAAATGGCCCTACTTTCACAAGTAAATCCTCAACAACACCCACAGAAAATTTAATAGAGAGATCAGCAAGTTGAAGAGAGATACGAGTGGGTTTTACCTCCTCAATTTGGAGTTTTTTCATCACTGAAAGTGGCATGAGATTGATGCTAGCTCCAAGATCACACAAAGCCCTCTGAATAGTGACATCTCTAATGGTGCAAGGAATTATAAAGCTCTCTGGATCTTGCATCTTCTCAGGAAGGTTATGTTGAATAATAGCACTGCATTCCTTAGTTAACACCACTGTCTCTTGTTCCTTCCAGTTCCTCTTGTTAGTCAATAATTCCTTCATGAATTTAGCATAGAAAGGCATTTGCTCAAAAATTTCAGCAAAAGAAATGTTGATCTGTAGCTTCTTGAAGACTTCTAAAAATCTAAAAAATTGCTTGTCCTTGGAAGCCTTCTGAAGTCTCTGAGGATATGGCATTTTAAGCTTGTACTCAGGAGCCTTGAGTAATGTAGGATGAGTGTCAAGAAAATCTGGGAATAGGTTGTCTGCACACTTTGGAGGGGCGTGCTCCACTTCTTCCTTCTTCTCCTTTGGAGCTTCTTTTTCAACTATCTCCTCATTGACCTTAGTCTCAGAACTAGCTACTTTACCACTCCTCAATTGAATAGACTTGCAATCTTCTCTTGGGTTCACCATTGTATCACCAGGAAATGTACATGGAAACCTCTCAGGTATTTGCTTGCTCAATTGGCCAATTTGCACCTCCAAATTTCTAATGGAAGATGTAGTTTCCTGCATAAAATTATTCATTTTTGTCTCCCAGTCAATGTTCTTCTAGGGCTGAGAATTTGCCTGCTGAGGTGGATGTTGTTGATGAGACTAAAACTGACGGTTATTTTGATTGTTCTACTAAAAACCGCACTGAGAATTATTGTTAAAATTCTGGGATCTTTGAGGTTGGTCTCTCTACCCAAAATTTGGGTAATTTCTCCACCCTTGATTATAGGTCTTAGAATATAGATCATTATTGGGATTTCTAGGAGCATTTCCCATGTAATTGACTTGTTCAGTAGAAGATTGAGCATAATCATAATTCTCACCTTGCCAGTCATGTCATAAGAGGCTTTTTGAGGTGCATTCTGAGTGTGGATAGCTGAAACCTGCATCCCACTCAATTGTTGAGTAATTAGATTCATTTGCTGAGACAAAATTTTATTCTGAGCAAGAAAAGCATCAATAGCTTCTACTTCTAAAAAACCTTTCTTCTGAGGGGTCACAGAGTTCACAGGATTCCTGTTAGATGAATATAAATATTGGTTGTTGACAACCAACTCAATAAGCTCAGTAGTCTCTTCTGGTGTCTTCTTTATATGCAAAGAACCACCTGCAAAATTATCTAAACACATATTGGATATTTCACACAAGCCCTCATAAAAGATATCCAGTTGAGTCCATTTGGAGAACATGTCTGGAGGATATTTCCTAGTCAGTAGCTTGAATCTCTCCCAGGCTTCATAAAGGGTCTCACCATCCTTTTGTCTGAAGGTCTAAACCTCCACCCTTAGCTTAGTCATCTTTTGTGGTGGGAAAAATTTAGTCAAAAAGCCAATGACAACCTTATCCCAAGTATCCAAACTCTCTTTGGGTTGAGAATCTAACCACAGCTTTCCTCTATCCCTCACAGCAAATGGGGAGAGCATGAATTTGTACACCTCAGGATTCACTCCATTAGTCTTCACAGTGTCACAAATCTGCAGGAAATTAGAAATAAACTGATTTGGGTCTTCTTGAGGGAGTTCATGATACTAACAATTTTGTTGCACAAGAGTGACAAGTTGAGACTTCAGTTCAAAATTGTTTACAGCTATAGGAGGCACTACAATATTTTTTCCATAAAGATATGCATTGGGAGCAGTGTAAGAGCCAAGCACTCTTCTGGGCTGCTCATTCTCATTCAGATTTGCCATATTGGCATTCACATCACGATTGTGATCCATAGTGGACTTTGCAGCTTCCCTTTCAAGAGCTTTACTAGCTTTGTAAAGTCTAGCTTGTTGCAAATGCCGTCTCAAAGTCCTTTCAGGTTCAGAATCAAAGTCTATAAGAGGTTTCTTGTCTCTGTTCCTGCTCATAAACAGACAGAAGACAAGAAAAGATGGCACTCTCTACATAAGAGTGTAGTGAATTCCTAGTGAGATAACCTGTATAAAATAATAAAATAAAACACTTAGTACTTAATGCTAAAAATTTTTGAAAATAATGATAAAAAACCAAGCTAAAAATTTCGAAATTTTTAAGGAAAATTAACCAGAAAACTTAAAATAAAATTAACTAGGTAACACCAAACATAATTTCAGAAATTAAGGAAAAATAAAGCTAGAAAAATTCGAAAATTAAGGTGCAAAATTAAATAAATTTAAAGCTAAAACGCCTAATCTAAGCAATCAAACAACTAATAGTTGTCAATCACAGCCAATCTCTGGCAACGGCGCCAAAAATTTGGTGCGAAATTTATAACCCAAAAACTAACCGGCAAGTGCACCGGGTCGTACCAAGTAGTACCTCAAGTGAATGAGGGTCGATCCCACGAGGATTGATGGACTAAGCAACAATGATTGCATGATTTACTTAGTTAGACAAACAGAAAAGAGTGTTGAGAGTTCAAATGCATCAAACAGTAATTTAGAGAATCAGAAAACAAGCAGTAAATTGAGGTGAAATATATATGGAGAAAACAGTTAAGGTTTCAGAGATATCTATCTTCCGGATTGACTTTTCTTATTAACTACTTTAATCGTGCAAGATTCAATTCATGGCAAACTATATGTGACTAAACCCTAATTCCTTAGACCTTTTTAGTCTCCTCTAACTTTCATCAACTGCCAATTTCTTGGTCACTTTATTCCAATTAGAGGGTGAAGTTCAATTCTAGTTTATATGCCACAGAAACCCTAATTACCTAAATATAAGAGGATTATATGTCATGTATCCCGTTAAGTCCAGATAATTAGAAATTTAGGAGAAATTGTTTTTATGCTGTTGTTTAAGTAAAGAGCTTTTCCAAGTTATACAAGAACTCAATTAGAACAAGGGTCATACTTTCGTTCCACCTAAATTCATAAGATAAAGAACGAAAACAATTCTTAAAATAGAAATCAATACATGAATTAAAATAGAAAAGTAATAGTATCAATCCATACAATAGACAGAGCTCCTAACCTTAACAATGGAGGTTTAGTTGCTCATGGTTCAGAGAGAAAAACTGTAAATTGCGGAGTCTGGTAGAAGAGAAGAGAGGAGAAGAGCCCAAAAGGGATGATTCTTTTCCCTTTTATATCTAATCCTAATTAATGTAAAATATATTTACTAAAACTCAATAATATCTTTTCCTATTTTAAAATAAAAATACAGTTTAATCAAAATTAAAAGTAAACCATCCATGTGAGCCTTGAGGACGAATGGGGACCACTTGTCTCATTAATGTCCACGCCTAATTTGGCAAAGGGCTGCGCCTAACTTGAATGGTGCAGTGAGGAATGGCGTGGAATGCTTGAGTGCTGCGCCTAACTTGGATGTGGGGTGCACCTAACTTGAAGACATCAAATCCAATTTACGTGTTGATGTTGTGTTTTGCGCCTAACTTGAGATTTCTCAACTTAGGCGCAGCCTTGGCAGTGTGTCTTGGATGCCTTTCTCCTATCCTGGCACCTAACTTGAGATTTCTCAAGTTAGGTGCCACTTTGGCTGCCTTGGTTCATGGAGTTAGTTGATCTTGGCGCCTAACTTGAGAATCCTCAAGTTAGGCGCCACCCTTGCGGAATGGTTGGAGAAAAAGTATGGACTATCATACATCGTTGAAAAGCTCTGTAAGTTAACTTTTCAACACCACTGGAATCACATCTATTGGACCTCTGTAGCTCGAGTTATTCAGGTTTGAGTGCAGAGAGGTCAGGGTTGACAGCATCATTCGCCTTCTTCTCTTTTTTTGTGAAAACTCCATCAAATCTAGTCGAATACTACCTAAAATAAACAGAATTGTACACGACTCAAAGTAGCATCCATAGTGGCTAAAAGATAATTAATTCTTGATTAAAATCAACAATTTGAATACAAATTCACTAGGAAAAGATAGGAAAGATGCTCACGCATCACTATCTAATAATTTGGATCTTTAAATATTAGGGATGTATCACAGGCAAAGTGGAAAAAAGGTGAATAACTTAAGGGCCGAGCACGTAAGACAACAATAAAACCACATTCCAATGAAGAAGGAGGGCACAAAAAACTTAAGTGCCTCCTATAGTAAATACGTACTGGAATTTGAGTAAGCTTCGTTGATTATCTTTCAAGTAAGAGAATGATGCCAGGTTGAAGTGAGTAGATTATTTAATAGTTTGGTGTAGGTTTTCCTAATTGTAAAAGTAGTTCTATGTGTCGGTGTGCATTGGATATTGTGATTGTTACAATTTTGATATTCTTATGTGAACAATTGCATGGTTATTTTCTAATTTTCTAGATGTATCCGAATAGGGAAGCACTGGCGCAAGAGAGAGCAAGGAGGAATCCATGAAAAGGCAGCCCCGTAAGACCACAACAAAACCACCCTCAAGACAAGGACAAACACAACAACTGAAAAAACAAACAGCGGCCCCTAAGGTGAGTACATTTTATTGTGTGTATAACTGGATGTTATTTGGACAAGGTCAATTGGATGTTCATTTTTGCATTATAATGGATTTTTTTATTCAGATTCATCTTCTTCTAATTTATTTTATCTACATTTTTGAATATATTGGTTGTTTCTTTTTGTGCCCCATTGGATATTTACAACACAATAAAGCATGAAAACTACGAGGAGAAAGGTGCGCATTGTCAAAGGCAGATCGTCTACAGAGGAAGCTGCCTCACAGCACACAGAGACACCTACAGTAGCTCCCGACTCTAATGACGAGAACAATGAGCCAATTGTTAAGAGAATGTGACGACTGTTTCAACACGTGGAGAACCCACAAGATGAGAACCTAAGGGATGCCGAGGTCAGTTTCAATCAGGAAAAAATTCCTCAAAAAACATCCGGCCCCGAAGATCTCGATCCAATTAATCCATCAACAGCACTAGTACAACTTACAAGATATGATTTTGAAAGGCAAGTTGTTTGTGACAAAATTAGTTATCTGTGTCCATTTTTCATATGATATGATTCTAGTTCCTTTAAAAGCATAAAGTGTTTCTTTTATTTAACATCAATTGCTTTCGACTAAGTGACGGTGGCATGTTATCTTTGCAGTGCCCAAAAATTGAAGAACTGTGGGCAAACATTGAGCAAGGTCGATACACATGGCCCATTAGCATGGAACCCATCGAAACTGTGATGCCTAAGAGTTTATATTGCCACACACCGAGTCCAGCGCGACCCAACTTCTATCTTGGATTAGCACAGCTGGCAAAGATACCGTCCCCTACCCCCATCCATGCATCCGAGACTTAAGAATTTTAAGTTCAGCGAGCGTAGGGAGCAATAAGTCTGAGGATGTATTGTGGACGCGTCCCTCGAGAAACAACAGCCTTTGGCAATGTACAAAGGTAGACTGTATCTAGAACTACTCAGGAAGGACATTTGCAAGTTGCAAGTCCGTCGTTGGGTCAACAACAGCGTACGTAAATTAAATCAACAACTATTTGTAATGATTGCATTGTTACCATACATTATATCTTTAAAAAGTGGCATAATTTGTACATGAAAACTTGACCATGCAGATCATGCAATGGATGTGCTACACACTAAACGAATCAGCATCATCAAGATTCAAACATGATTTTTACTGCGTGTGTCCAGGAATATTGGTATTCAAACTATAACATAATTTCAAACTTACAATATATGTTAGCATACTGACTATTGTTCATTTAATAAGAAACGGTCACACAACCATAAAATCTCGATTTCTTCAAGGACGGGGCAGTTCCAGTGTATGTGGCGTTGGGTGCAAACTTTGGTGACAATACTAGATACTTCGACAAGGTCAAAGCAGCCAAGAGAAAATAGGTGAGCCAAATTCTGTTAAACTATTCCATATTTAACACAGACTAGCTATTCCCAAAAGAGTTTAACAAAGACATAAACCCGCCAAATCCTTGTGATTCATTCTGTCTAACAGATGCATCTAACCCTCTATTTCCAAAGGCTTCTAAACAATTGTCCTAAAAAATCTCCACACAAAAAAAAATAGGTCACTAACTCCACAAAAGTATCTCAATAAAAGGTCCAAATTTAATTAATGCAAACACATACCGA
This sequence comes from Arachis hypogaea, assembly GCF_003086295.3. NCBI lineage: Eukaryota > Viridiplantae > Streptophyta > Magnoliopsida > Fabales > Fabaceae > Arachis > Arachis hypogaea. The sequence goes on along the minus strand of NC_092055.1, from coordinate 21,715,758 downwards.
GGCTGAATTCCTCTTTCTCCTCCGCACAGATTTTTTGATTGACCTGTCCATGTTAGTTCTAAGCCTATTAGTTTTCGGCTGACCCTTCATGGTGACCCTGGATGGGCCTTTAATGTCCTCTATGCCAACCATGAACTAACTCTATGTAGCCATGCTATCGTGGGTATCGGCAACACTTTTGGACTGCATCTTTGCACGGTAACCAGTCAGCTTGGTCCTTGTATCATCCAGAACAGCATGCAACATGGCTACTTCCTCGTCACAAGTCACAAATTCCTGAGCGACATTAAAGAAGTTTGCACATAACCCTCTGAATAAGTTATGACTCTCATCCAAACGACGCACATCATGACTACTCTTAATGTAGGTGTGCTTGCGCTTTATGTTCTTACTCCAACGAGGGAGAACGTAGAAAGTAGGTATTCTATTCATTTTGTAAGACAAAAACACAGCAAGGCAGTGACAATACAGTATGCCTGAACTCTCGAACATGTTGCACTCACACTAAACATCCTGAGTCAAACGGTCAAAATAAATGCCATAGGTAATGTACCGAGTCTTCTCATTAACTAGTTTTTCCTCTTTCACCTTCACATAAACCGAGTCACCCTCTTGTGCAAAGGCACGGATGGTGCAATCACCATTTTTACCGAACTCTGTTTGGACTTCCCTAAACATATCACTGATGTACTCATGTTGAAATTGTCTTTCAATGGCAGGGTTAGATGCACAAGAGATAACTCCGTTAGAGTTTGCAGCATCATCCTTCAGTTTCTTCCGCTCCTTGTTCCCAAGCACATTATCATACTCATGGATAAATTGAACCAAGCTAGTCTTACTATGCAAGAATCACCCAAAAAATGCATGCATACTCTCACTCCTTTGCATATTTTTCATACCAGCCCAAAATTCACCCTTGAAAAAGATCAAAACCCACATTCGTCGGTCGTTGTAAGGGTCTACATAAAACAAACCATCCATAGCGCCAGTTAGACTGAACCAAAAGACCACATTTACATATCTAGCAAAAAAATGGTAAACAAAACATATTTTCAGAAAACATACAAGCACATTACAAACGTAAGCAATATGATACAATTTTAAAGTAACGAACTTGATAGCCATGTCTTGTAATCTAGGTTGTACTTATCTATGAATTCAACCCAATCATCCTCGAATGACTCCACCAAACAAGAATTCTATACAATGTCTCTCAATTTAGCATTCAACTCTCTGAACCGAGCATAATCTCTGAGCTTTTGTGGTATCTTTTTTAATATGTTCCAGATGCACCATCAGTGGTGAGTATGGGGTAGAGCCTTCCTAATAGCACCAGACATGGCTTTGCACTGGTCCGTGATTATTCCCTATGGCGCAGTTCCCATGAATTTCACCCATTGCGTGAACACCCACTTAAAACAAGGAATTTTTTCGTTTCCTAGTAGAGCACAACCAAGAAGAGTAGACTTTCCATGATGATTGACACCGACAAAGGATGCGAACGGTAATCCATGCCTATACAAACAACAATCACATGTAAGAACATCTGACTATTACAAAACAAAAAAGGCTTTCACAATTCGAACGTAAATACATATTACCTATTTATCTTATATGTAGTATCAAACGACATCACGTCTCCATAATACGCTCTGCACCTTGCATCTACCCAGAGTGCAGTCCTGAAGTTGTAATCATCGTCAACATTGAATGCATAAAAGAAGTTTGGATTGATGTTGGTGCACGAAATTGTGATCATCAACAATGGCGCCAAAGACTTGGAGCTCTCAAACGTGAATCACACTTTGTCACAATTCCGCACAACTAACCAGCAAGTGCACTGGGTCGTCCAAGTAATACCTTACGTGAGTAAGGGTCGATCCCACAGAGACTGTCGGCTTGAAGCAAGCTATGGTCATCTTGTAAATCTCAGTCAGGCAGATTCAAATGGTTATGGAGGATTGATAATTAAAAGATGAATAAACATAAAATAAAGATAGAGATAGATATACTTATGTAATTCATTGGTAGGAATTTCAGATAAGCGTATAAAGATGCTTTGTTCCTCCTGAACCTCTGCTTTCCTATTGCCTTCTTCCAATCATTCATACTCCTTTTCCATGGCAAGCTTTATGTTGGGCATCACCGTTGTCAATGGCTACTTCCCATCCTCTCAGTGAAAATGTTCTACGCACGCTGTCACTGCACGACTAATCATCTGTTGGTTCTCGATCATGTTGGAATAGGATCCATTGATCCTTTTGCGTCTGTCACACGCCCAACACTCGCGAGTTTGAAGCTCGTCATAGTCATCCCTTCCCAGATCCTACTCAGAATACCACAGACAAGGTTTAGACGTTCCGGATCTCAGGAATGGCCGCCAATAATTCTAGCCTATACCACGAAGGTTCTAATCTTAGATTAGAAACCCAAGAGATACACATTCAAGCTTGTTTGCATGTAGAACGAAAGTGGTTGTCAGGCACGCGTTCATAGGTGAGAATGGTGATGAGTGTCACATAATCATCACATTCATCATGTTCTTGTGTGTGAATGAATATCTTAGAGAAGAAGTAGGCGTGAATTGAATAGAAAAACAGTAGTACTTTGCATAAATTTATGAAGAACAGCAGAGCTCCACACCTTAATCTATGGTGTGTAGAAACTCCACTGTTGAAAATACAAAAGTGATAATGGTGGTCATTGGCTTCGGCCCCAGAGAGGGAACCCGAAGAACCAAGATGAAAATACAATAGTAAAAGGTCCTATTTATAGAGAACTAGTAGCCTAGAATTTACAGAAATAAGTAATTAATGCAGAAATCTTCTTCCGGGCCCACTTGGTGTGTGCTTGGGCTGAGCATTGAAGCTTTCACATGTAGAGACTTTTCTTGGAGTTAAACGCCAGCTTTTGTGCCAGTTTGGGCGTTTAACTCCAGCTTTTGTGCCAGTTCTGGCGTTTTGACGCCAGAATTCTTAAGCTGACTTCGAACGCCAGTTTGGGCCATCAAATCTTGGGCAAAGTATGGACTATTATATATTGCTGGAAAGCCCATCAGGATGTCTACTTTCCAACGCAATTGAGAGCGCGCCAATTGGGCTTCTGTAGCTCCAAAAAATCCACTTCGAGTGTAGGGAGGTCAGAATCCAACAGCATCTACAGTCCTTTTTCAGCCTCTGAATCAGATTTTTGCTCAGGTCCCTCAATTTCAGCCAGAAAATACCTGAAATCACAGAAAAACACACAAACTCCTAGTAAAGTCTAGAAAAGTGAATTTTAAATAAAAACTAATAAAAATATAATAAAAACTAACTAAAATATACTAAAAACAGTGCCAAAAAGCGTATAAATTATCCGCTCATCACAACACCAAACTTAAATTGTTGCTTGTCCCCAAGCAACTGAAAATCATATAGGATAAAAATAATAGAATGTACAATGAATTCCAAAAACATCTATGAAGATCAGTATTAATTTGATGAGCGGGGCTTTTAGCTTTTTGCTTCTGAACAGTTTTGGCATCTCACTTTATCCCTTGAAGTTCAGAATGATTGGCATCTATAGGAACTCAGAATCCAGATAGTGTTATTGATTCTCCTAGTTAAGTATGTTGATTCTTGAACACAACTACTTTATGAGTCTTGGCCGTGACCCTAAGCATTTTGTTTTCCAGTATTACCACCGGATACATAAATGCCACAAACACATGACTGGGTGAACCTTTTCAAATTGTGACTCAGCTTTGCTAGAGTCCCCAATTAGAGGTGTCCAGAGCTCTTAAGCACACTCTTTTTGCTTTGGACCACGACTTTAACCGCTCAGTCTCAAGTTTTCACTTGACACCTTCACGCCACAAGCACATGGTTAGGGACAGCTTCGTTTAGCCGCTTAGGCCAGGATTTTATTCCTGTGAGCCCTCCTATCCACTGATGCTCAAAGCCTTGGATCCCTTTTTTATTTTACCCTTGCCTTTTGGTTTAAAGGGCTATTGGCTTTTTCCGCTTGCTTTTTTTTTTCTTTCTTTCTCTCTCTTTTTTTTCGCATATATATATTTTTTCTGCAAGCTTTTCACTGCTTTTTCTTGCTTCAAGAATCAATTTTATGATTTTTCAGATTATCAAATAACATTTCTCCTTTTCCATCATTCTTTCAAGAGCCAACAATTTTAAAATTCATGAATAATCAAATTCAAAAATATGCACTGTTCAAGCATTCATTCAGATAACAAAAAGTATTGCCACCACATCAAAATAATTAATCTATTATAAAATTCGAAATTCATGCACTTCTTTTTCTTTTTCAATTAAAAACATTTTCCATTTAAGAAAGGTGATGGATTCATTTTCATTACTTTAAGGCATAGACACTTAGACACTAGTGATCATGTAATAAAGACATAAGCATAAATACACATAAAGCATAAAAATTCGAAAAATAGAAAATAAAGAACAAGGAGATTAAAGAACGGGTCCACCTTAGTGATGGCGGCTTGTTCTTCCTCTTGAAGATCTAATGGAGTGCTTGAGCTTCTCAATGTCTCTTCCTTGCCTTTGTTGCTCCTCTCTCATGACTCTTTAGTCTTCTCTAATTTCATGGAGGAGGATGGAATGCTCTTGGTGCTCCACCCTTAGTTGTCCCATGTTGGAACTTAATTCTCCTAGGGAGGTGTTGATTTGCTCCCAATAGTTTTGTGGAGGAAAATGTATCCCTTGAGGCATCTCAGGGATTTCATGATGAGGAATTTTCTCATGTCCATGAGTGGGATCTCTTGTTTGCTCCATCCTTTTCTTAGTGATGGGCTTATCCTTCATCAATGAGGATGTCTTCCTCTATGTCAATTCCAGCTGAATTGCAGAGGTGACAAATGAGATGAGGGAAGTCTAACCTTGCCAAAGTAGAGGACTTGTCCGCCACCTTGTAGAGTTCTTGGGATATAACTTCATGAACTTCTACTTCCTCCCTAATCATGATGCTATGGATCATGATAGCCTGGTCTATAGTAACTTCAGACCGGTTGCTAGTGGGAATGATTGACCGTTGGATAAACTCCAACCATCCCCTAGCCACGGGCTTGAGGTCGTGCCTTCTTAGTTGAACCGGCTTCCCTCTTGAATCTCTCTTCCATTGAGCTCCCTCTTCACAAATGTCTATGAGGACTTGGTCCAACCTTTGATTAAATTTGACCCTTCTAGTGTAGGGGTGTGCATCTCCTTGCATCATGGGCAAGTTGAATGCCAACCTTACATTCTCCGGACTAAAATCTAAGCATTTCCCCCGAACCATTGTAAGCCAATTCTTTGGGTCCGGGTTCACACTTTGATCATGGTTCTTGGTGATCCATGCATTGGCATAGAACTCTTGAACCATTAAGATTCCGACTTGTTGAATGGGGTTGGTGAGAACTTCCCAACTTCTTCGAATCTCATGTCGGATCTCCGGATATTCATTCTTTTTGAGCTTAAAAAGGACCTCGAAGATCACCTTCTTCTTGACCACAACTTCATAGAAGTGGTCTTGATGCACCCTTGAGATGAATCTCTCCATCTCCCATGACTCGGAGGTGGAAGCTTTTGCCTTCCCTTTCCTCTTTCTAGAGGTTTCTTCGGCCTTAGGTGCCATAAATGGTTATGGAAAAATAAAAAGCAACACTTTTACCACACCAAAATTAGAAGGTTTGCTCGTCCTCGAGCAAAAGAAGAAAGAAAAGAGTAGAAGAAGAAGAAATAGAGGAGATGGAGGGGGCTTAGTATTTCGGCCAAGGGGGAGAAGTAGTGTGTATGTTGTGTGAAAATGAAGGAGTGAAGATGGGTTTATATAGGAGTGGAGAGGGGGGTATCGTTCGGCCATTATGGGTGGGTTTGGGTGGGAAAGTGGTTTGAATTTGAATGATGAGGGGATTTTGGGGAAGAGGTATTGAGGTGATTGGTGAATGGGTGAAGAAGAGAGGTGGGGTAGGTGGGGATCCTGTGGGGTCCACAGATCCTGAGGTGTCAAGGATATCTCATCCCTGCACCAAGTGGCGTGTAAAAATGCCCCTTTCTGCCAATCCTGGCGTTAAACGCCAGGCTGCTGCCCATTTCTGGCGTTTAACGCTAGCTTCTTGCCCATTCCTGGCGTTAAACGCCAGTCTGGTGCCCATTTCTGGCGTTAAACGCCCAGAATGGTGCTAGACTGGGCGTTTAACGCCCATTCTGCTACCCTTACTGGCGTTTAAACGCCAGTAAGTTTCTCCTCCAGGGTGTTCTGTTTTTAATACTGTTTTTCCTTCTGTTTTTGCTTTTTTCAATTGTTTTTTTTTTTACTTCACATGATCATCAACCTGCAGAAAATATAAAATAACAAAAGAAAATAGAAATTTAACATAGATAATTAAAGATTGGGTTGTCTCCCAACAAGTGCTTCTTTAATGTCAATAGCTTGACAGTGGGCTCTCATGGAGCCTCACAGGTGTTTAGAGCAATGTTGGAACCTCCCAACACCAAACTTTAGAGTTTGAATGTGGGGGTTTAACACCAAACTTAAAGTTTGGTTGTGGCCTCCCAACACCAAACTTAGAGTTTGACTATGGGGGCTCTATTTGACTCTGTATTGAGAGAAGCTCTTCATGCTTCTCCTCCATGGTTACAGAGGGATATCCTTGAGCTTTAAACACAAGGGAGTCTTCATTTACTTGAATAATCAATTCTCCTCTGTCAACATCAATTACAGCTTTTGTTGTGGCTAGGAAGGGTCTGCCAAGGATGATGGATTCATCCATACACTTCCCAGTCTCTAGGATTATGAAATCAGCAGCGATGTAGTGGCCTTCAACCTTTACCAAGACATCCTCTACAAGTCCATAAGCCTGTTTCCTTGAATTGTCTGCCATCTCTAGTGAGATTCTTGCAGCTTGTACCTCAATGATCCCTAGCTTCTCCATTATAGAGAGAGGCATGAGGTTTATGCTTGACCCTAGGTCACACAGAGCCTTCTCAAAGGTCATGGTACCTATGGTACAAGGTTTTGAGAACTTTCTAGGATCTTGTCTCTTCAGAGGTAATTTTTGCCTAGTCAAGTCATTCAGTTCTTTGGTGAGCAAGGGGGTTCATCCTCCCAAGTCTCATTACCAAATAACTTGGCATTTAATTTCATGATTGCTCCAAGGTACTTAGCAACTTGCTCTTCAGTAACATCTTCATCCTCTTCAGAGGAAGAATACTCATCAGAGCTCATGAATGGCAGAAGTAAATTCAATGGAATCTCTATGGTCTCAGTGTGAGCCTCAGATTCCTATGGTTCCTCATGAGGAAACTCCTTGGAGGCCAGTGGACGTTCAGTGAGGTCTTCCTTAGTGGAGATCACTGCCTCTTCCTCCCCTCCAGGTTCGGCCATGTGAGACGTGTTTATGGCCTTGCACTCTCTCTTTGGATTCTCTTCTGTATTGCTTGGGAGAATACTAGGAGGGAGTTCAGTAATTTTCTTACTCAGCTGACCCACTTGTGCCTCCAAATTTCTAATAGAGGACCTTGTTTCAGTCATGAAACTTTGAGTGGTTTTAATTATATCAGAGACTATAGTTGCTAAGTCAGAGTGGCTCTGCTTAGAATCCTCTGTCTGTTGCTGAGAAGATGATGGAAAGGCCTTGCTATTGCTAAACCTGTTTCTTCCACCATTATTGTTATTGAAGCTTTGTTGAGGCCTCTGTTGGTCCTTCCATGAGAGATTTGGATGATTTCTCCATGAAGGATTATAGGTGTTTCCATAGGATTCTCCCATGTAATTTACCTCTTCCATTGCTGGGTTCTCAGGATCATAAGCTTCTTCTTCAAATGAAGCTTCTTTGGTACTGCCTGTTGCTGCTTGCATTCCAGACAGACTCTGAGAAATCATATTGACTTGTTGAGTCAATATTTTGTTCTGAGCCAGTATGGCATTCAAAGTATCAATCTCAAGAACTCCTTTCTTCTGATTTGTCCCATTATTCACAGGATTCCTTTCAGAGGTGTACATGAATTGGTTATTTGCAACCATTTCAATGAGTTCCTGAGCTTCTGCAGGCGTCTTCTTCAGATGAAGAGATCCTCCAGCAGAGGTGTCCAATGACATTTTGGACAGTTCAGACAGACCATCATAGAAGATACCTATGATGCTCCATTTTGAAAGCATGTCAGAAGGACACCTTCTGATCAATTGCTTGTATCTTTCCCAAGCTTCATAGAGGGATTCACCTTCCTTCTGCCTGAAGGTTTGGACTTCCACTCTAAGCTTACTCAATTTTTGAGGTGGAAAGAACTTTGCCAAGAAGGCATTAACTAGCTTTTCCCAAGAGTTCAGGCTTTCTTTAGGTTGTGAGTCCAACCATGTTCTAGCTCTGTCTCTTACAGCAAAGGGAAAAAGCATAAGCTTTTAGACCTCGGGATCAACCCCATTAGTCTTGACAGTGTCACAGATTTGCAAGAATTCAGCTAAAAACTGATGAGGATCTTCCAATAGAAGTCCATGAAACTTGCAATTATGTTGCATTAGAGAAACTAATTGAGGCTTAAGCTCAAAATTGTTTGCTCCAATGGCAGGGATAGAGATGCTTCTCCCATAGAAGTCAGGAGTAGATGCATTAAAGTCACCAAGCACCTTCCTTGCATTGTTGGTGTTTTCGGCTGCCATGGCTTCTTCTTGTTTGAAAAGCTCTGTTAGGTCCTCTACAGAGAGTTGTACTTTAGCTTCTCTCAGCTTTCTCTTCAAGGTCCTTTCAGGTTCAGGGTCAGCCTCAACCAGAATGTCTTTGTCCTTACTCCTGCTCATATGAAAGAGAGAAGAAGAAAGTATGGAATCCTCTATGTCACAGTATAGAGATTCCTTGAGGTGTCAGAGGAAAAGAAAAATAGAAGGAGGAGGTAGAAAGAGAAGAATTCGAACTTATCAAGAGGGATAGAGTTCGAATTGTTGATAGTGGAGGAGTGTTAGTCCTTAAATAGAAGGATGTGAGAAGAGGGGAAGAATTTTCGAAATTAAAGTAAAAAATTTTGAAATAATTAAAAGAAATTTTGAAAATTTGGTAAAGGATTTTCGAAAATTAAGATTGGGAAAGAAATTAAGTGATTTTTGAAAAAGATTTTGAAATTAGAAATAAAAAAGATATGATTGAAACTTAATTTTGAAAAAGACGTGATTGAAAAGATATGATTGAGAAGATATGATTGAAAATCAAATTAAAAAGAGAAAGTTTTAAAATTAAAGTTGATTACTTGACTAACAAGAAATTAGAAGATATGATTCTAGAATTAAAACTTTTGATCCTTTCTTAATAGGCAAGTAACAACTAGAAAATTTTGAATTAAATTATTAATTGTAGCAAGGATTTTCGAAAATAGTAATAAATAAAAAAATTGAAAAGAAATTGATTTTGAAAAGATATGATTTGAAAAAGATTTGATTTTGAAGAATTATGAAAACTTGAAAAAAATTTGAATTAAAAACAAAATCTTCCCTCTTATGTCATCCTGGCGTTAAACGCCCAGAATGGCATCCATTCTGGCGTTTAACGCCCAAAATGCTACCTTTTTGGGCATTAAACGCCCAGCCAGGTACCCTGGCTGGCGTTTAAACGCCAGTTTTCCTTCTTTACTGGGCGTTTTGAACGTCCAGCTTTTTCTGTGTAATTCCTCTGCTGAATGTTCTGAATCTTCAATTTTCTGTGTTATTGACTTGAAAAGACAATTTTGAATTTTTTTTTTTTGAATTTTTAATGATGAGAAACAATAGAAATGCAACTAAGATCAAATAAACAATGCATGCAAGACACCAAACTTAGAAGTTTGTATACTAAGGACTATAACAATTTGAAAATGCATGTAAGAAACAACAAAAGACACCGAATAAGAGAAATTAAAGATCAGAGCACTGAAATCATCAAGAACAATTTGAAGATCAATGAAGAACATAATGCATATATTCAAAAAAATGCAAGAAGAATAAAGACATGCAATTGACACCAAACTTAAAAATTGATATTAGACTCAAAGAAGAAACATAAAATATTTTTTATTTTTATGGTTTTATAAATATTTTTTTTTTGTGATTTTTCAAAAATTGAGTGGAAAAGAAAATAAAGGGGTTCAAAATTTTTAATAAGAGTTCCAGGAGTCATTGCAATGCTAGTCTAAGACTCCAGTCCAAGAATTAGACATGGCTTACTAGCCAGCCAAGCTTTCAATGAAAACTCCGTTCCAAAACACTAGACATGGCCAATGGCCAGCCAAGCTTTAGCAGATCATTGCTAACAATAGCAAAATTGATAGAAATCAACAAGCTCTTGTGATGATAAGTTGAAACCTCGGTCCAATAAGATTAGACATGGCTTCACAGCCAGCCAGACTTCAACAGATCATCATGAAACTCTAGAATTCATTCTTAAAAACTCTAAGGAACAAAATAAATTTTTTTTGTATTAAAATAAATTTTCGAAAATAAAAAGTAAAATTACCTAATCTAAGCAACAAGATGAACCGTCAGTTGTCCAAACTCGAACAATCCCCGGCAACGGCGCCAAAAACTTGGTGCACGAAATTGTGATCATCAACAATGTCACCAAAGACTTGGAGCTCTCAAACGTGAATCACACTTTGTCACAATTCCGCACAACTAACCAGCAAGTGCACTGGGTCGTCCAAGTAATACCTTACGTGAGTAAGGGTCGATCCCACGGAGACTGTCGGCTTGAAGCAAGCTATGGTCATCTTGTAAATCTCAGTCAGGTGGATTCAAATGGTTATGGAGGATTGATAATTTAAAGATGAATAAAACATAAAATAAAGATAGAGATAGAGATACTTATGTAATTCATTGGTAGGAATTTTAGATAAGCGTATGAAGATGCTTTGTTCCTCCTGAACCTCTGCTTTCCTATTGCCTTCTTCCAATCATTCATACTCCTTTCGCATAGCAAGCTTTATGTTGGGCATCACCGTTGTCAATGGCTACTTCCCGTCCTCTCAGTAAAAATGTTCTACGCACGCTGTCACCGCACGGCTAATCATCTGTCGGTTCTCGATCATGTTGGAATAGGATCCATTGATCCTTTTGCGTCTGTCACACGCCCAACACTCGCGAGTTTGAAGCTCGTCACAGTCATCCCTTCCCATATCCTACTCAGAATACCACAGACAAGGTTTAAACGTTCCAGATCTCAGGAATGGCCGCCAATAATTCTAGCCTATACCACAAAGGTTCTAATCTTAGATTAGAAACCCAAGAGATACACATTCAAGCTTGTTTGCATGTAGAACGGAAGTGGTTGTCAGGCACGCGTTCATAGGTGAGAATGGTGATGAGTGTCACATAATCATCACATTCATCATGTTCTTGTGTGCGAATGAATATCTTAGAGAAGAAGTAGGCGTGAATTGAATAGAAAAACAGTAGTATTTTGCATTAATTCATGAAGAACAGCAAAGCTCCACACCTTAATCTATGGTGTGTAGAAACTCCACTGTTGAAAATACAAAAGTGATAATGGTGGTCATTGGCTTCGGCCCCAGAGAGGGAACCCGAAGAACCAAGATGAAAATACAATAGTAAAAGGTCCTATTTATAGAGAACTAGTAGCCTAGGGTTTATAGAAATAAGTAATTAATGCAGAAATCTTCTTCCGGGCCCACTTGGTGTGTGCTTGGGCTGAGCATTGAAGCTTTCACATGTAGAGACTTTTCTTGGAGTTAAACGCCAGCTTTTGTGCCAGTTTGGGCGTTTAACTCCAGCTTTTGTGCCAGTTCTGGCGTTTTGACGCCATAATTCTTAAGCTTACTTGGAACGCCAGTTTGGGCCATCAAATCTTGGGCAAAGTATGGACTATTATATATTGCTGGAAAGCCCAGGATGTCTGCTTTCCAACGCAATTGAGAGAGCGCCAATTGAGTTTTTGTAGCTCCAGAAAATCCACTTCGAGTGCAGAGAGGTCAGAATCCAACAGCATCTGCAATCCTTTTTCAGCCTCTGAATCAGATTTTTGCTCAGGTCCATCAATTTCAGCCAGAAAATACCTGAAATCACAGAAAAATACACAAACTCATAGTAAAGTACAGAAAAGTGAATTTTAAATAAAAACTAATAAAAATATAATAAAAACTAACTAAAATATACTAAAAACAATGCCAAAAAGCGTATAAATTATCCGCTCATCAGATGTCTTTCATTCGCATGAAGTAATTCAATATCTGCATTGACATTAGTAGACCAAAGTTTGATTGTAATGTAATTCTCACATCCTTTTCTGAGAAACCCATGTTCGACGACCCATCAAACTCGTTAGCTAGTGCTAGGTATGTCTTGTTGGGTCGTATGCCAGCCTCATTGTTATCCTCAATCACGCACTTAACATGCATGGTCTGCTCTCTATACTTGTGGTAGTGCACCTCCTTTTTAGCAGAACATGAATGTGAATGCCTCAATTCTACCTTCAACAACACCCAATTTTCTTTCTCCCTATCAAACTTCACTTGCATCCTTGCTCTGTATCTCATGGCTGCAATCGTGTTCTTCCGTGTTGCTTCTCTCACACGAGATTTGCGAAAACCCTCCCAATTACACTGAATCGATTGGTTAATCGGTTTCTTAAATTCTTTTGTTATCCTGTCAAATGTTGTGGTCTTAATCTTACTTATAAAACTGACTTTCTTTGCATAGGTCGCATAAAATTCCTGTGCCAGTTACAAAGAATCAAACCACAATCCAACACTTGGTATTTCCTCCTTATGAAGGCCACTGTGATCCGGTAACTATACATTAATTCACAACAAACATCGCTCAATGCCACACATGAGTAATATTGGATTCTAAAATCTCGTTATTGTTAAAACAACAATAATTACAGTTTGCACCTCATGACTCAGTCCATCTCATCATTTTCTAGCTCAGTAATGTCTGTATCTTCCACGACCTTTAATCGAACACAAACAAACAAAGCCAAACAAACGTATCATTTGAGATACCATACCATGAAGTCAATATCAGACATAAAACAAAATAAACATCCAGTCAACGACATGAAAATTCACATAAACACACAACAAGAGACATCTAGTTGCATTAAATCATTGAACAACAAATATCCTAAATAAATTTATTAGTTTTTAAACTCTAAAATGCTACAATTAAATACAAAATTGTTTATTTAACATGTATGAGGACTTTTTTAAACAAGAAAAATATTATTATTACTTTTTCTCTTCCATTGGAACTGTTTCAACTCTCAAGTTATAGTAACCAATGTAGCTCTAAAAAGTAAAAGGCATATACAACAAATTCCCATAAAATATAAAAGAATAATACATTTCAATTATGAAAAAATATCCCATTTGCATGAAAAATAAATATCCAATTCTGTATAAAGCTTCCACTGCATACTTGTCATCATGTTGATCCTCATCAATGCTCAAATTCTCAATGTTGCCCTCTGATTGATTAAAATGATCACTGATGTCGAACGATGGGTAATTAGAATCTTCATCACCAATTGATGACTCCATCTTCGCTCTTATTGAGTTGCATTCAACACCGTAAATGGTAACATAATCGGTATACCAGCAGCGGCGCCGCCCTCACTAATCACGCAACAACAACAAAAAAGAAGATTATGGGGTCGTGAACAGTAGCGGCGGCACCAGTCTTGGGGTCATGAACAGCAACGACTATGGGAGCACGGGATCGTAAAAGAAATACAGCAGCGCCTGCATGGGTTTCGCAGGCAGCGGCACTTTTGGAAAGACAAGCACCGCGAGTCAAAGATGCCTCTGGCGATGACGGCGAAATGTAGATATAGACTAGCAGGGCACTATGTAGGTTGCGTGACAAAGGTCAAAAATGCTGTTACGATGAGATGGGAGGAATCATACGTAATGTGTTTTGCGATGCTAATCCTAAATTTTTAAATTTTAAAATCTAATATTAATTAATTAAGAATCTAAAATTTAAAATTAATTTTGTATGGTTTACTATGGCCTAGTTTGGTAAAGTTTTTCCTTTTCAAAAGTAGTTTATAAAAGCTAATTTTTAAAAGATGGCTTTTTAAAAGTTGTAACATTTATGTTTAGTAAATCAAATTAAAAATAGCTTTCAATAAACACAAGTAACAACAATTGCGTTTAGTAAAATAGCTTTTAAAATTTAAAAATACTATAATAGACATAAATACAAGCATTAAATTTAAAAATTAGTTAACATATGAAGTTCTATTAGACTTTTAAATTTTAAAAAGTACAAGCCAATTTTAAAAAGCTCTATTTTAGGTGTTTTAAAAATATCCCGATCTTTTAAAAACTACTATACAAGCACAAGCACATTGTCTTTTTAATTTACCAAATACAAAACAAAAAATTTAAACTTTTAAAAAATACAGACACTTTTTAAAAAAACTTTAAGAAACCAAACCTATGCGTATATACTTTTTCGTATTATAATCGTTTGTGTCTTTTTTTTTTTTGTCAAGTGAATTGGACAACCCCTAATCCTAAGTATTATACCCATGTATTACACACTTACACACACTACATAGATACACTACTAATATGAATTCTATATTCCTCACTTAAGATTCGAACCCGAGTGCAGCTCCCAGCAAGACAGATGATGCTGCCATTGAACTAAGGCCTCGGCTGCATCGTTTGTGTCTGATTCAATTAGTAGAATTTTAGTAAGATCGGCATTGATCAAAATGGGCCCATCAAATCTAAATAATATTCACCAAAGGATCTTGCTATTAGAGAACAGTCTGTTGTGACTCATTTTGTTTAGACTTCTTAAAAAATGTGGGAATTTAGATATTGAGTAATAATATACAGAAAATACATGTTAAACTTGTAACATTCTTCTATTTAAATAATTTTATGTCATGAAATCTATCGCAGATGTTGGCCTTTTCACTTTTATTCTCTGTCTTTTCTATATAATTTTATTCTATATCAGAGTAGCTTTCCTTAAAAAAATATAAAAGCAAAATATGGTAATTTTTGGGGAAAAAATTATAAAATAAATTTGCAAATAACTATTTTTAAATTTAGTTGACATTATTTCTCAAATTAGTCCTCAAACTCTTTTTAAGTGATTACCTTGATCTTTGATCTTTATTTATTAGTCACTAGTCTTTTAGTTTTAAAATTGTGAGACAAATCAATTATTTTTTTGGAATTTTGGATGGTTTACAACGAGGACTATGCCATTTTGTAAGTTTATAAGGCTAATTTGTCTCATAATTTAAAAGTTTAGAGATTAACGAGTTATAAAAAAAATGAGAAACTATCATACTGACTCAAAAAGAATTTGGAAACTAATTTAGAGTTTTACCAATTGATAGCTCAAACTAAATATTTTATAAGAAAAGCTTAATGACCAGCAATTTTATTTTATATTAACAGGCATTTTTTGCTATTAGTTCAATATCTTTTGTTTTTTTTTTTTTTGGTGACTCTCAATATCTTTTGTTTAGGAGCTCAACTATATATTTTTAGCTAAAAATATTACTTGTACACTAAAATCATTCATAATGTATTTTTGTATAAATATAAGTATTGTTTAATTTATTCTCAATATATATATTGTATTTTAACTTATAATTTATACTAGTAGCTGATTTTAGTGTACACGCAGTATTATTCATTTTTAGTCAACACTTTTAAATATTACTAACTAATTACTAGTCAAAAACAATAAATTCTGGTGGTTCTCTAACATTATCCATGTTTTATACCTTCTTTTCTAAATGTTTACGTTAGGTTATAAGTAACAATAAATTCAATTCTTTAAAAAGAAAGAGAAAGAAAATTGGCCCATATGCAGGACTGATTCCATGCAAATTAAAAAACAGAAAGAGTGCAAACTGAAAGGGCTTTCACTTGCCCACGGAAATGGCCTTATAAATGGAAGAATGGTCAATAGTATACGAATGGCGTGTTCTCGTTGTTGTTGTACTTACTGTGTGGCTTAATCTGCTAGTGTTATAGGCTTATAGTAATTAGTTTATGCATTTAAGGTAATAGTAATACTGTTGATTGTGAACTTATTTTTAACTTTGTCTTTATTTGCCAATTTCGCCGAAAATCACTACTGGTCAGTTTCACTTTACCAGCAGCATGTTGATAGGTAGAGTTTGACACAACATTTTTCAGGTTACTATTTCTAAGGAAATCCTGGCTGCAATTTATTAGGTTCTTAAGTTGGCAAAATTACCAAAAGTATATTGAATTAACTTTTTTACTGTAACTTCAACTTCACCCCCACCACAATTGTCAACTTCATTTCCAAACATATATTACTCATCACTCTCATGCCTTTCAACAAAATCATCACCGGTTTTGACAGCACCAGTACCAAAGACATAGGAGAAAATAGATTTTGTAAAACGAATTGAAGACAAAGACGTTAAGATTTTTTTTTTTTTTTCTTAATTTTGGATGCTTAACCTAAAATAAAACAATGTATGTTACTGCAAAATATTAACACTATAATGTGATCATCAAGTTTTACAGAAGAATGTGCAGCAACTTGACAACCATAAAGCCAAGATGCTTTTCATTATACCATGTTTATTTTTTTAATACATAACATATTGGACATTAAATTATATTTTTAAATATTATATAAATTAATTTTGATTTAAGCAATTTAACCAGTGATCCACCGATTAAACCATTGACCCAATATTTTGTTCGCATCAATTGCCTCTTCCAGGTATGATAAGCATGCTAAAAGTGAAACCATTTATCCCATTTCTTATTATTTAGGCCATGAGAGCCAATCAGTTGAGCAATTGATGGAGAATAAGTACTTTAGTTTAGCTTTGTGAAAAATTGATAAGTTGATGCTTATAATGCATTGTAGTCTAAGCTGTGGTTCATAAACCAATTTAAGACCAAGAACATAACTTTTTTTTTTTTATGCTTTTCATTTGATTCCACAAAGCACACAAACCTAACATATTTATGCACCAAGGAAAACAAAATAACTGCCCTTCCCTATGGTAAAGCAACACAGAAACCAAAGCAAAATATTACACTTGCAAACGTCCTAAGCAACAGAAAAAAGAAAAAAGGGAGCAGCCAGGGGATAATAACGGCTCCAAAACATTCAGCCAAGATTATTCTTTCAAACTACTGCTTCTTGCCCACAGATTCGAATTCGATTCACTTGTACTCTAGAATCATGTTGTTCTCCGGTGCCAAACCAACACAAGCTCTCATTATGTTTTCCAACATTGCTCGCTGCTTCGACAATGCATTCACCACTGGCGTGCCCGGTGGAACCTGCAAGAAACCATCATATCATACGAGTCACTCACTGAAACTAGGTTTAGTGCACGTTTCTTGAAACTGAAACTTTGCATAATATGTACACAAACACAACATTGAATCAGATAGACTCTAGAGATATGGACTAACCAAAGGGGCCTTGGTCAAATAACTCAGGATGGTTGCGACCGGGTGGAATGAGTGGAACTTGCCCTGCAGAAACCATATCGCCAACGGTTTACATCAGAAGGCTGATAACAATAACAATAAAATACAAAGATTTGTACAAATAAGAAGCAAAATGATTACCTCAGCTTCGGATTTGAACTGAATTCGAGTGCTAAGCTCAGCAAGAAGGACCAAGTCCAAGATAATAGGAGCAGCCAAGAGGGAATCCTCACAGGTGTTGTGCAACACGATTGTGTTCTTTCCGCCCATGAATATCTCCGATGTGTACTCATCCATGGCCCTCTTGCTGTCCCCAACATAAGGAACATACTGCAAAACACAAAGACAGGGAGAAAATAAGCAAAACCAAGACTTGATAAGAATAAGAATCAGAGAAATTTAGGGTGGAACAAAAACATTACCTTAATCACGACAACGTGGTCCGGGTGCTCGCCAGGCTCATAGAGGATGGCATTGCTGTTGACCATATCATCAACAACGTTGCTCTTGGAGATTTCCTTTGATCGAAAGGTTTGTGGGGCTGAGAGATTCATACCATCATTATTTCCAAGATGGTTGTAACTCACTATCGATGTTGGCTGTCAAATATTAAAAATGGAGTCTTCAGAAATCAATTTACTTATTTTCATTTTTACCGAATCAAATTAACATAATGCACAGGTTAAAGCATAAAATCAAAGAGCATAGGATGTTTTTCAACATAAAATTAACAGACATGATATGAAACATTATTCTAAAAAAAATGTACCTTGATACCAGCACCAACAAGGAAATCAACCAACACAGATTTCATTTTGGTTTGGCCACTCTTGAAATCATCTCCACCAATCAAACTGTTCCTACTGATGGCAAGATCAATTAGCCCTAGATTAACAACAACACAAGCATAAGTTAGAACCCGAAAGTTGCATGTAATGATCAACTGCAATAGAAGAGGAAAAAACATAAAGGGCAGAAAACAATAAACCTGGGACAAAAGTGTTCTGAGGGCTTCCATTGATGAAAGGAACATTCTCCATAACACAAGCAATTGCAAACAAGGTGGAAGGAGAGATCTCTGACTCATTTTTGTCCACAGAAGCCATGAGGTTCTCCATGGTGTCGTTAAGACCAACAACAACATTGCTATACCTCTCGGTGTTGGCGGTCCACAGGACAACCACCCTATCGACTTTGTTCTGTTCCTTAAATTCCCTGAGTTCATGTCAAATGTAAGTTTACTTCCGAATAGGGTCATACTATCAATGTCTCAAAATAATTCTTGAATTTTAATAGAATGGTACATTGAAAAATTGAATAATAATAATGCAATAAAATAGATAGATATTAGTGTGGCTCACTTAATGTCCTTGATGATCTGCTGAATCTGTTCCTTCTTGGTGCCCTTGATGATGTTGTCAGCGCGCGCTTCTTGGTTAGCAGCAATGAAATCTTGGTCATAGATTCCAGGGAGTGGAACCATGGATTCCATGTAAGGCCTCAACTGCTTCTGCAAATCGATGTCGAATACCTTGGCCCTTGCCATGGCATCTGCCAGGTTCATCTTGCTGATATCCCATCCACCAAACACAATGTCGTCGGGGTTAACCTGCACGCATATTTTGATACCAAAATGATCAAGAACTCCGAAATTAATGACAAGAGGGCTATTAATTTATGCACGACAGCATATACAACATTTTTTTACTTAATTGAATTACACAAACAAGTTTAAATTACAATTATGCATTGAATTTCATAATCACGAAACAAAAATAAAAATAAAAAAGAAAAATCCACTAGGGCAGCCCAATGCACAAGTTTCACTTGAAACAAGCATCAATTGCTGGTTTTATGCCTTAACCATTGCTCTAGGTCTATCAGATATAGAAATTTCTCAAAATGACTAATTCTATAACATATTAACCAAAAATCACTACCATTACCAATTGAATTTAATTTTCATGCATGTAAGCATAATCACCGTAGCAAAAATAACTAATTTTCAAAACCGATATTTAAAAAGTCGTCTAAATGCACGAATATAATTGGATGAATGTGTAAGTTTTTTTAGACCGTCAGTGCATGCATCAAAATTGAACTCTTAACCTATATATGTAAGGAAAATTAACCTTCATTACTATAGTGAAAATTAGCAACATTAGCATTTTTTCTTCACGAGAATAAGCTGAATGGTAGCAACATTCACTCTTGCTAGCGCTCCTCACAATGACTAAAATATTTGTAAAAAAACATTTTTATAATTCAAAACACGCTGAATTAAGTAAAACAGAAAGGAACTACCAAAGAAAAATGGACACACTAATTAAATTTTCTGAAAGCACAGGTGACTACAAGAAGGAAAATAAATAAATAAAATAAAAATACCATAGGGAGGAGGCTCTTGAATGGGGCATAAATTTCCTCTCCTTGGTAAGACCCCACTCTGATAGCAGAGGCTTGAGTCAGAGACCCAAAGTAATTCGCTTGTTGGATCTTGTCCTTCGTTGCCCATGAAATTCCCCTGAACATAATACACACAATTTCCACACCATTATTTCTCAATAATCATAAAAAAATAAAACAAAAAACTGCTGGGAATGAAACTAACTCTCGGTTTGCAATAACGCCACCAGTGAGTGTGCTGCCATTGTTTCCACCCCACCCAACAAGCATTACACTGAGCATTAAAAAACAAAATGAAATCAGAAATGAAACAAAAAAGTGAAAATAAAATGTTTTGGAATTTGGATCTTGATTATGTGTACCCCAATTTAGGGACATGGGTGTTGGTTTTGAATTCGTATTTGACGGTTTTGGGTTTAACAATCCATTGATAAGAACCATTCCTGTTCTCATGAACAAGCTCCGTGGTTTCGTAGTTGTACACGGACTGAATCTCATCCTCACTGTACTTCACATTAGGACTCTCAACCTTAAACTTCTCGATAAACATTTTCACAAACAACACAAACAACAACTACTTTTTTTTTCTTTTTCTTTTTTGGGTGTGTGCTTTCCGGGAAAACTAAAAGAGGAGATCAGAGAGAGAAAGGTTTTTTTTTTCTTTCTTTTTCTTTTCTTTAGTTTCTTTTCTTTTTTCTTTTTTTCTTTTTTTTTTTTTTTGGAGGCTGTGCTGTGCTTCCTCTCTTCTCCCCAAGATTCGTGAAAACGGTTTCAAAGTTTTTTTATTTTTTTTTCAGTGTAGGTGCTGCTGCATGTGTTGTGGTGGAAAGAGGGGAGGAAGCTCTATATTATATATAGAGAGGAAGGTGGGGTTTCTGGGCTCTCCACATGGCAAGATTTGAGTGGCTTGCAGGGGACCCCCCTAAATACATTATTGACTAAGTTACTCACTCGTGACTATAGTTTTAAAGGATTCTCTATATAGATTAAAATTGTATAAGATTATAGGGAGAGTATAAATTTTTTTATAGTTTTTTTTTAATTATTTTATTATTGTTCAAAATGTGGATCTTAATTTTTTCAATTTTTTTTATTTTATAAAAAAAATCTGTAAATACCTTTTTATTATATAATTCACCTAGTTTTAATATTGTACTATCAAAATAGTACCCAAAATGGAATCGCTGTATTTATTTTTGAGAACAGGATCAGATAAGACACTGAAGATAAAATATAAAAAAATAGTATAAAATTTAGTATTTTTGTATTCTATTTGGTAATAAAATAGAATAAATTATAGAAATCTAATTTATTCTTATTTTTTCATTCAAAAAATTTGAGAATAAAAATATAATAATAAAACGTATAATTATGAAAAATCAAGAATAATAAAAGAAAAAATAAAAAATATGTTGTATTCCTTGTTAGTATCTCTGTGTCTTTTCTGTTAGAATGGACACAAAATACACTAATTTAGTGTCTCAGGACACAATGTCTCTGTCCGTGTTTCATCTGTCAAATACGATTTTGTGTCTTAGTATCCTGTCCTGTAAACAAACACAACCTAAGTTCTCGAAACAATCCTGCTATGTGTAATGGGTCGTATTTCAGGTTCATTAACCATTCAATTTCATTTTCACCATAAATCTATCATTTTTACTTAATTTTACTTTGAATCAATTACACCCCCTTCTAGCCTAAACTCCCTTTTCACCGCAATCAGCAGTCCGTTACCTACTCCAGCACGCAGTTTTCTTCGCTGCAAAAAATCTCCCAAGCATTGTCGTCGTCGCCCATTGTCACCAACTCCGAGTGCAGCTAAGTCATTTCGTATTAAGAAGAAACATTTCATTCACAATAAGAACAAACATCTCATTTGCATGAAAAATAAACATCTCTTTTGTATGAAAAATAAACACCTGCATACGCAATGGAGGACAAAGCTAGGTTGCTTGCAGCAGCGCAATGGAGGACGAGGTTGGGCTGCTTGCGGCGACGGGCGAGATAGAGGCGCAACAAAGCTAGGCTGCGTGCGGCGGTTTGGGAGGCACTACGAAGCGCAAATGCGTGCGGCGCTTGCAGATGCACGAGGAAGCCAAAACGCGTGCGGTGGTTCGCGAGAGACGACGGGGGGTTGTGGGGAGCAAGGGTGGGGCGCGGTGCAGATGTGGGAGAAAAGGTTTGTGGTTGTTAAAAGTCAAATTCAAAACAAGGATCATATCTAATTAATTCAAAATTTAATTTTTAAAATTAAAATTAACTTTTTTAACCTATTGTTTACGTTATTTAAAAAAAGCGTTGTTCTCATATACTTTTTTCGTCTCAAAAAAATTAAAAATATAATAACAAAAAAGTTAGATATTAAATAAATATTTTTTAAAATTAAAAATTAAATTGTAATGCTATTTTTATTATGAATGATCAAATTATCTTAAAAATAAAAAAAATTGAGATCAAATTTTATTTCGACATTTTTGTGCGTCTTTAAAATATTTATTCAAATGTTGTTGTGAAAATCGGATCAAATGGATAAGTCATATACTAAATGCGAAAGTTTCTTTGTTACTTATAAAAAGTATAATAGTTATTAGTTATTTTTGTCACATTTTTAAATTATTTAAGGATGTATTTGGAGTTTACATTTCTAAGGATTATTTTTGTCAGCAGTATAGATTTTCGATAACCATTTTAGTAGTTTATCCTTGTTATAAAAATTGAACCAAACCCGCTGGTCAAAAAAAAAATCGTTCGCGAAACTAAAATCCAAACAGTTAACCAAAGTCATCACAGCTGAAATTCAAAGGAGGTGAATCGAGACTCTATATAAGATGTGTGGTGATAAGGATAAGGTTAGAGTTGAGAGATAGTCTATTGAAAAATGCTATTAATTCGTGAGATTTGAGGTGGTACCGATGTTAAAGATGAAAAAAGAAAAAAAAATATGTATATAATATACTTGCTTACTTTGTTGTTGGTTATTCTAAAATTCTGAGCGATTAATAAACCAACCAAAAAATTGGTTCAAAGACCAAAGTTCAAATATAGTTGAACCAATTTAAATAAATAATAAAATTATTTAAAGTATTAATGAAAATTTTAAATATCTAAAATTAATATTTTAATTTTAATTAATTAACAATCAACACAATTACCAATTAATTATTATTTTTGAAATCCTACTAATTTAATATCAATTAATTTAAGATTTCATATTCCTAATATATTTTAATACCAATTATTAATAGCTATTTCTAAAATCTTATAATACTCTTTTACCTAAAAAAAACTTTTAAATTATAATCTCTTCCGCCGTCATGTATTTTTCTCTACTCAAGCCAAGATCTAATGTTATATCTATTTCGCCGTCGCCTCCTATACTCTATTTCGATCGCCAAATATTGCACTCTTGCTAACAACGTAGGGCGATTTTGCTACCTCATCTTCATTATCATTACGCCTTGATCCACTGCCATAGTGATAGTTGTGAACCACCAAAAGACAATGAATGATGATAAATTAGATCTGGATAAAAACAGATAATAACGAACCCAAAAAATTTTAATAGTACGGACAAAAATACAATAATATAATTTTTATCAAACATCCGTATTTATATTATATATAATAGAATATGAAAATTAGAAAGAGTTATTTGTACAAATTTCTTTCCTAAACTACCATCTTTTTATATATATAATGTAATACCCTAACTACCAAAGCTCACGCTTCCAGCTGCGCAACTCTGATAGCTCGGACATTACGACGACACTTATACTATTTAATACTAAAATATGAGCCTGTTTAAAATTTTAAACCGCAATACCGATCCAAAGAGAATACTTTCGTTCGATAACGTACATTAACAGAATACCATACAACTTACAAAAGCTCATAAGGAGTACATCCATATATATACACATATATAATATAAGTAATATTACAAGCATTAGACAATACAATTCCTATCCCTCTTACAGAATATCTCAAGATAAAGGCGAGGGTACAGATAATAGTCTAAAGCAATACAGAGTATTTCAACAACAACTAAATAAACTCTTCGTGACTTCTGCGCCCATATCCTGAAAGGGAAAAAATTATAGGGGGGTGAGAACATCATCCTTGAAAGGGTTCTCAGTAGAGGGTTTTTGGGAATTACTGTAATAGGATACGTGAAGATAAATCGTACTAGTGATTAATAACCGTCTTATGCCTCCTTTTCAAAAACAACGGTTTACAATAAAAGTAAAGTCTAAAAATCTTTCTGAAAGAAGAACCGTTCAATTCTCAAAAACATCAAAAGCCTTTCAAAAAGGTTTATCTATATTGAACCAAAATAGCCTTTCATACATTTCCAAACCATAACCACAAAACCGAAATCAACCATCGGTCCATCTCAATTCAACCACAGCCCTAGGCCCAAACAATCCAACCATCAACCAATCACCACAGTCCAACAGAGTCCCAGTAGCAAACACAAATAGGAAGATGCAAGCACAAACAAACAGTTATTGCAAGTAGAACAATTACCAATTATTCACATAGGCAAACTAAGTATAATATGCACACCCAAATAATGTCACATAGATGCATATGATGCATGCCTGTCCCTAGTGGCTGATGATATCATCTGTCGGTTATAGAGCCAACCCGACAAGTCCTGGTAGCTAACCATTGGACTGTCCCTCTATCGCGCATCCCCAACTCGAGTTATACTCAATATAAACTTGATCATAATCATGATCCATATCCATCACCTTCACTGGTGAATATTTATGGGGGCGAGCTCATCCGGGCCTTTCACAGTGCCCGACCACACTTACGACATAGGGTCACAAGAGCTTCGAGTCTCAACCTGGAGCATGTGGTGGCTAGCCACTGCTTCCTCCCAGGGAAACCCTCATCTCCGATGGTGGAAGTGCAACATTCACATTTATCAATGATTCAGCATAAACATGCATTCAATCTCATCCATGGATCAACATCCATCTCAGCCATCCGGCTCACGGTTCAGTCCAGAACCAGCCAATATTCATATCATACACAGCCATTCCGGCTCACGGTTCAATCCAGAACCAATCAATATGTATAATCATACACAGCCTTTCCGGCTCTCAACAAAACAGTACTTCCACATTCAAAATCATCAAATTCATGAAATCGGCATTTAAGCCATAAATCATTTTCTCAATTCATTTCACTTTGAAATCAAGTTTCAACTCTTTTCAGCCTTGGCTTTAAAGATCTCATTTCTCAAATCATCTCAGGCTCATAAGCCACTTTTACTCAAGGTAAATTCCCCTTTTAAAACCATGCCACTCTCGTCATCCTCTTTTCAAAACCTCCATAACCATGGAAAGTTAAAGATTCATTTTGAAATATTCAAAATCATCCATCCAACAATAGGATTTTATAACAAAGTTTCTCGGCAGAGTCCCAAGTCTTTAGGGGAGAATAACATAACTCACTTCACCAAATTCATTTAAAATCATTAAAACATTGGCTTTCCGATTTGAGTAGGAAAATAGGATCTAAGCCAAACCGAGTCATGTAATCATTTACTTCTTTCAAAGCTGTTTCCTTTACTTAGGCAAAAACCAACTTCAACCCCCATGATAAATTCTAGAACGTTTCAATTGTTCAAAATTGCTTTAGTCTTGCAAGAATTCAGAATTCAAAGAGTACTTAAAACCTTTCTCAAAACATTTCAAAATAAAACTTATCAATAAACATTCAGGTCCTTTCAAAATCATTAAAACTCCTTTAATTGAAACCCTCAAGTCAAATTCAAAGGCATTGTCCTTGTCACATTTAAAACAGCTTTAAAACATAAGTTTCATCTAAATAACTTTCTCCTGAAAGAGATACAACCTTTCTTAAGAAGTAAGACTAAATCACAATTTCCTCTTTAATAATTCATTTCAAAAGCATGAATCATCCTTTTCTTGATAATTCAAATAAAATAGTAGAAGTCTTTAACTCATCATTTTTCCAAACAACATTTTAATAAAGACTCAGATTTTATAGAAATTCCGGCAGCATCTCCCCTAAAACTTAGACTTTGCCACCCGGTTCGGGTCCCAACAAAACCATTCCACAATCCTTTTCCAACAGCCCGAATTCCAAAATCAGTTCAAGGCAAGCCAAATCCAACAGTCATCTCAATTCCATATTTCAAGGAAACCGTTTCAAAAATCAAATCGTTATCAGCCGAATAGACTCATTTCCAAAGCTTTAAAGAAACGGTTCAGTAACAATCATTTATCAAAAACCAGATCATTTAAAGCAAGCCAGGCTGAATTCAAGAGTGTATTCTATTTTTCACATCATCAAAATAATTGACTCAATTCAAACCAATCCTCAACGGATTAAACTCCGATTTCAAATCTTTTAAAGAATCAACTTCAAAACATTACATTTCACAAAGTCGCACAACAATTCAACCAAACCAACATCCATAATCACTCGAGTCAATCAAATGACACATAAGGCAGATACAATCACCAAATACACAATATCTCACAACAGTATCCATATGTAATAATTCCAATATATAAGAATATAGTTTTTGGAAAGCGCCCCTACCTCAAAACACAATTCCATAACTCAAACGCCTCACAGAGTCCTTTCTGCCTCAACCCGAACTGACGGCAACCAAAACCTCAGCTCCAAGCCACTTTCGCAACAGTCTCAACAACTCTAATCGCAACATACAACAACCAAAACTCAATCTTATAGCAATTAACGCCATAAACCTCAGCGTGAGATTACAGAACAGTAACGAAAGGGCTTTCAAATCGAAACGCTTACCAAACTGAAGAAGGAACGGCTGAACCGAAACAGCGACGGTCTTCGAGCCGGTTCAGCGGCAACTCAGCAGCCACCTCAAGCGGCAGCGGCGACAAATTCCGATCACGACAACTGGAACCAACACGCAGTGACTATAATATCTTCGGAATTCAAAAAGGACAGAAACCACAATTAAAACCCTTACCGACAAACTTTTCCAGCGACGGCAGCAGGGTCTCAAGTGGTAGAAACTCATCCTGGAGCTCCGGCGGTGATCCTGGAAGCCACATAACCACTCCCGGCGGTCAGAAACACAGAGGCGCAGCTTACCCCTCCGAAAGCGACACCTACGGAGGCCTGAACCCTTTTCCGGCGGCGGTGAGACCTCTAACAGCGCCGGCGTGGCTCACTCTGCTCCATAGCACAACGGCGCCTGACCATTCCCCCACCGCGAGCTCTCTGCCTCTCGCTATCCTTCGTGGCGGCTTTGGTGGCCGTTCCTGACGGCGATGGCAGTAGGGGTGGCAGAACAAACCACCATCGTGCCTCATCCTCCCCGCAACCTCCTTCTCTCTCCTCGAAGCTCGACGGCGGCATCAATCCGAGGCGACGGCGATAGCACATGGCGGCGCAGCTCTGCGCGGTGGGTCGCACTCCTCCTTGCGTGACAGAGGCGCAACTGCTGGCTCCAGGAACGGGACGAAGACGCGGTGACCCCGACGGCAACTGGGCGCAGCCCGTGGCTCCATGGGTGGCGGCAATGCCGTGAGCTCCCCTTCTTCTCTCCTCTGCCGCGTGGCTTCTTCCCCCTTGCTCGGTTCTGGTCCTCGTGATGGCGGCGAGCGGCGAGCAGCTCGGCAGTGACGGTGAGGTCTGCCGGCGCCAGCCCGCGCCTCTCTTCCTCCCCTGCTTCCCTCTGCGTTCCCTGTTTCCTCCTGGCCCTTTTCTCTCTTTTGTTTCTTCTGGTAGCAGCTGTTGCTGATGTAGTGTTAGGTGCGTGTGTGTGTTGGGTTCAGGGGAACCGGGTAGGGTTTTTCAGGGTTAGGATTCATTTTCAAAAATTAGGGTTAAGGGCATTTTAGTAATTTCACTTAAAAATAGGTATAATGTAGTAATTAGAAATAAATTCTAATTCAACAATAATAGTGCATAAAATACTATTTGCTCATCAATTTCACACTTTATTTTCAATAAAATGTCCAAATCTAAAAATTAGAAATAATATAATTAATTTCTCTATTTTCCAAAATAGCAGTATTAATATTTAAAATATTAATTATTTAATCCAAATCATGTAAAACCCCTCTTATTTCATAACTGCCAAATTCATAATCTGAATATAGAAAATAACCCAATAATTATAAAATTGGATAAAAATCATAACTCGTCTCAAATTCAATAAATCAAAACTTGCCTTAATTATCTTTAATAAAATGATTTCCGAAAATAAGGCTATAAATAACTATATGATTTGAGACTTGATCATAATAAGACTTTTCAAAAGTTTTGGGTCTTACATAATATATAAAAACAAAATTTTTTTTTTGGCTAATTATTTTCAGGATTTGACTCAAAATCCCTTAATTAGATTATAAGTAATTTGTCATAATAACTAATTCTGTTTTTATTATTTTTATACAAATTTAATAAATAAAAGAGTAAATAAATAGCCACATTAACACCTATTAATATATTAATATTTAATTATTGTGTTAATTTATTAATTATTTTTTAGTTTTATACTAAATAAAATTTAACAAATAAATAGCCACATTAACACCTATTAATATATTAATATTTAATTATTGTGTTAATTTATTAATTATTTTTTAGTTTTATACTAAATAAAATTTAACAAGATAAATATTATTGCCTGTTAAGTTTAATAAAATACAATTTCTTTTAAACATAAACTTCAAAAAGATCTTTTAAAATTTATTATGGAAGCAAAATTAACATATCAGTTATGACATATATATATATATATTAATTTTAAGTCACTAAAAAATATAATTATAAAAAATTTTTCATAATCTAGTGGGGATAAGTACCTCCCCTAAATTCTACTTAAGTTCGTTCTTAGAGATAGAGGTAGATGTGTCAAAAGAAGATCTATCAGCAAAGAATCTAACTATAAAAGAAGATTTGTCATATTAATTTTATTTGTAATTATGATATTACAGTTTTAAAGCTCTAAATTTGTTATTTTTTAGTATAAATTTTTTTTAAGATCTTAATTGAAAAAATCTGTGCTAATTTAACAAGTTAGTTGATATACTATAAATTTGATCAATTTTTCTACTTGACTTTTTGCAAATCTATTTTATGTATGAACTGGACTAGGCGGAAGGTGAGTTTTCAGTTAACCCATTCAAATCAATTGATTGGGTTTAGTGTTTAAAACATTGGTTTTTCTCATGTTGAAGACGGTCTAAAGAATTGGTTAATGGGTGAAGAAGAAGTTTCGTGAGTTAGCCAATAGTCCAACACTGTATGGAATTAAGGTCTATTAAATTTGAGTTAAATCCGAAAATAGTCATTGGGATTAGTATCATGCACTAAAATTGTCCCTGTGATTCTAATTGCATCAATTACGTTTCTAAAATTGACAAAAGTGCACTATGTTGGTTCTTAGTTTATTTTCCGTTAACGGCGTGATGACATGGCTTGATGACGTAGACTGTTAGTAACACGTGTCACTCCATGGTTTGGCCACGTATAATGGTATAATGATATGTTGATGACCAGTGACACATGACATACTGATGTAGACGGTTGTGCCACTTGTCATAATACTATTTGGGTCATGTGTTGGTTTGTGTCAAGTGTCTTAATAGTATTCGTCCACGTGTCATCTGTTATGTCATCATTGTAGATGCACCAAATTAGTCACTCACTTTGCATTAAGTGATTCATTTTAGTCTTTGAAATTAATGTCGTGTACCAAACTAGTCCCTTCACTAGTTATTTCTCCTTTTTTTTCTATAAATTCAAAATTTTCAATATCTTTGAATGCATTAATTTCAATTCTATTTTTCACATGTTATTTAAATACAAGTTCTTTTATAAAATATTTTTTCTCTTGAGGATATCCCTAACCGTTGTCTTGGAGTTGACGTGAACGCATTTCAAGCACTCTCACTACCATCTCCAATCTCTTTCGTCTAAGAGGTTAGAGATGGTAGTGAGCGTACTTGAAGTGCCTTCAGTCTCGCTCATTTACACATAACAGAAACGTATATTATATAAGATCCGAAAAAAATGTGTATTTTAATTCTTGATCTCTTGTTAAAAGTACATATTTTTTTATTAAAAAATATGTCTAATCAATCATATATTTTTTTTATAATAACATACTTATATATTACAAAATTTACCAATGTTAAATTATTATAGAAACAAATTATATAATTAAAACTAAAATTTTAAAATTTTTATAAAAACACTTGTATTTAAATGATATGTGAAAAAATAAAATTAAAATTAGTGCAATTTAAGATATTGAAAATTTTAAATTTTTTAAAAAATGAGAAAAAAACTCGTGAAGGAACTAGTTTGGTGTACAACATTCAATTTTAGGGACTAAAATGAGTCACTTAATGCAAAGTGGGGACTAATTTGGTGCATCTACAATGATGACATAATACATGACACGTGGACGAATGCTGTTGTGACACACAGCACAAATAGACATGTGGCCAAATAGCACTGTGACATATGGCGCAACTATCCACATCAGCATGCCACGTGTCAGTGGTCAACACATCATACCATTACACGTAGCCGAATCACGGAGTGACACGTGTCACTAACAACCCATGTCATTAAGCCATGTCATCACGTCGTTAATGGGGAATGGGTCAGGGACTAACGTGGTACATTTTTGTCAATCTCACAAACATAATTGGTGCAATTAAAATCTCAGAAACGATTTTAGTACATGAAGCCAATCTCAGAAACCATTTTAGAATTTAACTCATTAAATTCACATTCTTTTCACACTGCTTCTCTTTTTCATGGCTACTTATTAATAAAATAAAGGAAAAATACTAAATTTGTCGTTAATATGTATAGAAGTTGACAAAATATTATCTACTTTTGTTGACGACAAAAATATTCTCAATATATTTTAAAACATAATAAAAATATCTAATATTAAATATATAGTTTTAAAAAATACTTCAAAAATTGTATTTTGATGCAACTTTTACGAGCATAATTAAAAATGAGACATTTTTATGCTTAAAATATAGTAATTTTACACTAAATATAATTTTTTTTGTAATTTTTGTCAATAGACTATAATATTTTAAAAAAATTAAAAAATTATAGATATCTATTTATTTTTTGCATTTTCTAAATAGTTATCCAATTAAGATATCTTTCTCTAACTAACTAATTGACATGCATGCATATACGCTAAACTCATGAGAATGAGATCAATATTTTGTCACTAGTTCTTGGCAGAAGCATGCCCTTTGTTTCTGGAACCTTCAGGAAAACAAATATCCAGGAGTTGGAACAAGCAACAGCATATATGCCAAAGAAACCAGTGAGTTCGATTGAGTTGAGCATCATAGGCAGTGTGTATGTGACAATTATGCTTCCAATCCATAACACTGGAGCGCATATAGCTATGCAGAGGCCACACACCCTTGTTGGAAAAATCTCAGAGCAGAGTAGTAGTTGCCGCATATTAAAGAACCTGTTTTTGACAAGTAGACAACAAACAGAAGCAAATACAAAGATGCTTAAAATGTGTACTTTTTTGAAACTATCCTAAAACATAATTTGATCCTTTTGTTTCATAAAGCAAGTATTTAGCCAACTTAGGTGGCCAATGTAAAGGGTTAAATTTTGAGATCTCCAGAGTGTCCTCATAATAATAACAGAAGTACATAACTAAACAGGTATTAAACTGCCAAAACAAAAAAACAAGCATACCTTCTTCCTGAGATAAATATGAACTTCATGCTTAAAGCTATACCAGGAAGAATCAACAAGGTTGTGACAACACTGATTAGGAATGATGTAGATTTGGAGTGTAATATAGAACCCAGTTTATCCCTGCAAACTATACAAATGTAAATGTTTAGAACTTCATGGTCATATTGTGTTCAAAGAGAATTGAAACAACATGAACATATATACACTACTTGTTAAACCATTTGTATTCCATGCTAGCTTCCAGCAACCACCAACATCATTGCTTCTCTAAATCATTCGGCTGTCATCTTTACTAACTGAACACAACAATAAATTAATAATGCACTTCCGATGTACTCATAAACTTGCATTACATCTTAGGATGGATGGTACATTAGATATGTTTGAAATCGAATTACAAGCAAGATATCTTTCCACTAACTAACTAACTAACTGACATGTCTGCATACTAGCTAAACTTATGAGAATGGGATCAATATTATATCACAGCTTCATTTGCAGAAGCAGCCTGTCTTACTCTTGAATCGATAGCAAAGAATTCAGTGATGTCTTTATTAGTGAAGAGAATGAAAATGGTAGTTAGCAATAGGTTAGTTGTTGTTATGCTATTATAATTGATAACTAGCCGTTACGATGTTAGGTGACCTTTGCTATATATAGTGTCCCTCATTCTCTGTATTGCTGTTTTGCTATTTTTTATTGGTACTTTTGCACTAGCTTAACAAAAGAAACTTCATCATATTGAAAAAAAATGTGAAACTAATCCTGCTCTAATTTTCAAACTAATTTCTACATTTAAATATATAAAAGAAACTTCTGCACAATTGAATTGAAATCTAAAACTAATTATAACTTATCTACAGTAATGTTAAACAAAATTCTGCACTAGTTTTAACTTAAATTTTGCATTAACATTAACAAAAGAAACGATTCTACACATATTGAAAACTAATTCTGCACAAAATACCAAATTGTTATAAGTCTAAGATACCAAATTCTGCCGACAATACTAATTATGTATTAACATGTGCCAAATTGGTAAGTCTAAAAAACCAAATGTACTATAAATCCAACCTCCAACTATATTTCTTGAAAAGAGATAAACTCTAAGTATGCAATATAGCTCTAACAAATCCAGTTTTTTTACTATCTCCCAGTGACCAAAAGGTTTTTTCCAATTGAGGATTTATGAAAAACTTGAGTGCAATAGAAATAATTTCATCATCAGTGAACCTAAGCTCGCTAAGCATATCACAAACCTTTTTTCCCTCACGAGTCTTTACCATAGCTTGAGCAAAAGCATCCAAACACTTTCGGATTGAACACATACTTCAAGGTGTCAGTTAACTCCTTCATCATCTTGGTATCCTTTGCCCCTTTAGATGAGTATGGCTTTTTTCCTTGTTTCTTCTCAGAAGATGAAGCTACAGAATTCGATTGTTGGAGTAGGGATTCACTGAAATCATGGTTTGAGTTAAACATATCCATATCTACCGCATCCACTTCTTCATCTCCATCCTGTTGCACTTCTTCTTCAGCATCATTGCCGCATACAACAGCAACTTCATTTGCCCTATCTTTACAAAATATTTTCTCCAAACGTGGATAAAGGGAAAAATGCTTTCTTGGAGTATACAATCTTATTCCTTGTTTCTAGAAAACAAATAAAAGATCATCAAAGAGGGATAGAAATAATTTTCAAGTAGAATAAAATTAAGTGAATCAAATCAAACATGAAAATTAACCTTCATATATGCAGGTAGAATCTTTTTGTTGTCCACAACCACGCATTGCTTCACATCATCCCATCGAAAACCGCTACAGGCTGCCATGTTAGCAGCACATTGATATTTTTCTTTTAGCCTCTTAACCTTGTTCTTGCAATGACTTATTTGAAAGCCACCACCTGAAAATCTCTCATTCATTTTCGCAGCAAGTTTCTCAAAAGATCCAGGTTTAAACTAACCCACATCAATGATTCTTCCTTTACTGACAAGCTCCTCCATAAAATCAACAAATGTCTCAGTCTCTTCATTAGTCCAGACATGTCTGTCCATTTGTCTCTACTATCTAGATTAACTTAATCAAAATTCAAGTGAGCATCCTAAACACATTATGACATTATTGTAAACAAATTATCATACTAATTCAAAAAAACACACATACAACAAATAAACTTATGAATACGATACATTTAAAGCAAGTGGTATATGTAGTCAAAACACAACATCAATAATGATTAAAGTTTCACTGTTAGGTTTTACAATAAATACCCAAGACAACAAATTATCAAAATAATTCAAAGGAAACACACATACAATAAGTAAACCAACTAATTTATACGGCTATGCATCTACTCAATGTACATTTCAGGTGCTAAGTTGTCCCGCCAAGCAGTCCATTCATTGCTGCCTTCTACATTGTCAATTATCTCATCGTCACCATCTTCATTACCACCATGCTCCTCTCCAATAAGTACGTGGTCATCCTCAAGTAAGATGTCCTTTTCAGGATCGGAGCCCATATTAAGCCGAATAAAGTTTTGCAGTAGACAACAAGCAATTATTATTCTATTTTGTGTCTTAATTTTGTAGAAATAAGGACTCTTCAAAATTGTCCATCTCTTCCTAAGTAAACCAAAACAACGCTCAATAATGTTCCTAGCTGACGAGTGCTTCTTGTTAAAATATTCTCGAAAGTTTCTAGATGCATTTCTTCCATGGGCCCATTCTTGTACATAATATCGATATGGTGCTAGAAATCCCTTGCAATTAGTATAACCAGCATCCACTAAATAATAATTTCCTATAAATTAAAAGAGATACCCTACGAGGATTAAAAAATTTGTATGAACTAATATTTTGAAGTGTTTTTGTTACCTAAAAATTAACTATTACATACCAATTGGTATCCGATGCGGATCCTTCCCATCCACTAAGTACATGCACAAAATTCATATCTCGATTGCATACGCCTAGGACGTTGGTTGATATTTCACAATTTCTTGTTCGTATCTTGATTTATCTTCTTCAGGAACAGTCACATCCATATATGTTCCATCTAATGCTCCTAGACAACCCTAAACCAAAGAAATTTAAGTGTCAACACAAACTCTACAAAATTATACATAAGACAAAATCATTATCGCAGTTATTCGCTAGATTTACCTTGAACCATTTCCATCAGGGATCTATACAGTCATCTGGAATAGGAAAAGCCTTTGCAAACAATAAGCTTTGAACATGTATAACCGAGTACAACACCTTATTGAAATACCTACTTATTGTTTCTCCTGACCTATAACAAATCTAACTTGAAGTGTGCAATTCTTTTTATGATGAGCTAATATTATAAAAAATGTAATCATTTGCTTAGATATACTTACACGACATTCATCACTTAATCCACCCTGAACTTTAAGTAACTCACATAATCTTCCTAACGCGTCTACACTCATCCTTAATTCCCAAATACAATTTCTATCGCCTCCTCCTATTATGCGGTTTAACACATCTCATCTTAAGGGATTAGTATTAATTTCTCTATTCCTAATAAACAAATGTCTCTTCTCTTGTTTCTCAAATAGAAAAATACAAATATCAAAACTAATATCGAAATTGCCTCAAGCTCAGACTGAATCATAAAATAAAAAACAAGAAATCGTCTAAATTGTTCGGAGCGGTCCAATGGTTCCATTATTCCCTAATCAACAGGTCAAAATATAAATAATAAATTATTATAAAATTTACATAAATACTAAAAATAATCACCATCAATAAGAATAACAGCAACATAACCTACTAATTATTTTATTTTTGAATTCAAACAAATAAGAAGAGTTCAATATATTTTTTTATTCATTCTTCCATTAAGAACAACATACATACAACTTTGTCCATTCATTCATAATATCATTAAAAAAATCACCAATTTTGTCACACATACAATTCAAATGAAACACACATATAATTTTGTCTATTCATTCATTCATAGCATAATTGAAAAAATCACTAATTTTGTCATATAAAATACAATTTTTCTTGTTTATATTTAATTTTTAGATTTGAGTAAACTACTATTTGTACCCACGAAAGTTGAAAACGCTGACATATCCACTCATAGAAGAAAGAAATTACTATTTGTACCCATGAAATATAAACTTTTGTTAACAAAACTATCCAAATTCAAAAAAATTATTTAAAATTCCCAAATTACCCCACCACCACCATTTACTCCACACCACCACTTTTCCAATCCCAAACCCACCACCGAAATTCTTCCTCACCACCACCCTAAACCCTAATTACTATCATCACTCAATTCAAAGGCACTACTACCTCATTTTCTTCATCACTACCATCACCACCACCACTATTATACCTCCATTATCATCTTCTTCACATAAAGTAACAATAACAACAATATAAAAAGAAAATTGTTTGAGACCACCGTACTACCACCAACGAACACCAAGCTGTCCCCCCTCACCCGATTTTCACTCTTCTTCCTCTCTCTCATGCCTTCTTAGCTCCTCCGCGTAACCACCGCCGCGGCACTCAACAGTCGCTGGCGCCGTCAAGTCCCACCCAACCTCCACTTGCCGCCGCCGCGTCCTTTCCCCCTTTCTTTCCTCCTCCACCATTTCCCTCTCTTTTTCTTCTTCTTCCCCTCGCCTTACCTCCGCAAGACCAGGACCACCATCGCCTTATGTTTTTGCCGCCTTTTACAACCTTAGAGCCACTGCCATTGCCTGATCGCTACCGCTGCCCCAACCCATTTCAGCTAGCACTCCATCTCTCGCTGACACAGAGCTCCAGCCTCTGTCCAGTCCGTGGTTCCACCTGCTCTTCCCCAGTCTACAAATCTAGAGACCACTGAACCTACATCATGCAACCATTCGAAGAAGTAGAAGAGAGAGAAGCAAAATACAAAAGGAAAGGGAGAGAAAGAGAGAGAGGAAGGAGTTGGCAGGGTTGACGGACTCTGGCGGCGGTGACGAGCTCAGAAAATGGAAGGAGAGAGAGAGGATGGGGTTAGTGGTGGTGATGGTGGAGGGAAAAAGATGATGTAGATGATGATAAGGGTAATTTGGGGTTTTTATATGATTTTTTAGTGTTTGGATAATTTTGTTATATGGAACTCATGTTTTATGGGTACAAATGGTAATTTTCTTTTTTTATGGATAGATGTGTCAACGTTTTCAACTTTCATGGATAGAAATGGTAGTTTACTCTTTAGATTTTCAATTCACTCACCATTATTTGGTTTCTCTACAGGATCCTCCTTTTCAGCTTTAGGTTGGGCTATCCAAATGGTCGAGTAGGTGGCATGCGTAAAAACTTGCAATGCTTTCATAAATGGGGGTTTTGAAAATGACTCAAATAGATAATATCCAGATGAAAACAATCGAAGAATTTGAGATTCTTGAAATCCAGAGAGTGTTTTCAAGATTCAGCAGGTGCAGAAAGCAATTAAATAGCAAGTCTCTTTGATTGAACAAACTACAACAACGAATTTAAGAGAGAGGGAGACTGACCTGAAAATGAAAAGTGAAGAGCTTGTAGCTGCTACAAGGCGATTTTGGAGCCAGCTACAGAGACTATAGACTATAGAGAGCAGGAAGAAGATAGAACTTGCTAGAGAAAGACGACAAGAGAATCAGCAGAGGAAGAAGAAAAAGAAGAGAGGAGACAGAGAATAGGAAGATGAAGAAAGAACCTATCAGAGAAGAAGAAGAAGAAGAAGAAGAAGAAGAAGAAGAAGAAGAAGAAAAATATAGGAGACAGAGAACAGGGAGAAGAGAATACCGTGGAGGAGATCGGCGTTGCAGAGAAGATGTCAAATTAGGGTTTTTTGATAGGTTTAAAAAAGGATAATGGTGGAATAATAAAAATATCTATAGATAAAAAAGGAAGAAAAAATTATTAAAAAATTCGTGTCCACCTTATTAAATTCTGTGTCCATCATTGTCCTTCATAAAGAAGTGGACACAAAAATATAAAAATTGTCCCGGAGACAATATGTTCCGTGTCCATGTCTCTGCCAACAAACACTTTTTAAATTTTTGTTGTCCATGTCTCTGTGTCCTATCTCCGAAAACAAATGTTACCTTATATACTTCATGTCTTATCCTTACCTGTCTGCTGGTTTACGTTTTCAAGTGTGATGCGTTTTTCTTTTGCGGTTTTTGCTTAACTCTTTTCTTCAAGGCTCCTAGATATAACTTTCTTCTATATATATATATATATATATATATATATTATTTTTAGAGGTCATAATACCTCACCACCTTTGTTTTACGAACTTAAGCGTAAAGCTCTGTATGGTAGGGTGTTACACATAGCCCTTAAGGTAAGAGTTACAGTAGCAAATGGCAGTCTACTTTGAGCATTTTGCACGATGATAGCACTGCTATTGGATAGAGCTCCTCATCATATGCACCGGCACCAGCACCAACATCGACAACGGCACCTCTACCGATGCCGATGCAAGACTAGGGGGACAGCCAGGAGAAAGATGCGAATGATTAACAGGATCCATAGGCTATGTTTGGACCTTACTTTTTTTCTTCGGGTTGTTATTTCACATTTGCTTGACATTAAAGTATATTTATTTGACATAACTTTTTTTCTTACATTTGTTATTACACTTTTTTGTTTATTGTTCGATAGAAAATAATATTTAGTTTCTATTAATTATGATATAAAAAAATTAATGATAATGAATATTTTGATAGCAAGTTTTAATAAGAATACTGAATATATGCATTATAAAAAAAATCTATCTGTTACGTCAAATTTAAAAGAAAAAAAATTATGGTAATTTTTATTTCATTTTTAAATTAAAATTATGCTCATTTATTACCTTTAAAGTTAGTGGTGGAAAAATCTGAGGATAATAAATGGCCTAAAAAATAAACATAGCGTGAAATTTATCGTTGTATTTTTTTTACGGTAACATTTTTCTAGTTTCATCACCCTAATTATTATTCTGTCGGATTAATTTGATAGTAATTAGTGTCGGATTACGAAAATTTGATAGTAACTTTTTTTGGCGAGATTTTTTTATTAGATTTGACCCGACAAAAAACTCGATAATTATAAAATTATTGTTGAATTTTTAATGTGAATCAAACAGTAATGGCTGAGTATTTTGCATTGTAGTGAACTTTCATATCAGACTCTTATTCTTTACAATTTGGAATGAAGCTAAAAAGAATTTAATTTCCCAAAAACTATATTCTTTAACCTTTCAAATATCTTTTGCACACTCCAGCTTTGAGAAAGTGATCGGTGGCCACTCAACCCAACCTGAAAATCGTGATCGGAGGTAGCAAGAGGGATACAACAAGTGTTACATGTCAAAGTTGATTAGAACACACTAACTAACGGTTAATTAGGATAGCTAGCTAATTGCAACTAATTGTGATTGATATGATTAGTTTGCTAGAACTAATCAGTTAGACGATAATTATAAACTGATATGTGAGTATGTGCAACCACTAAAAGCTGAAATTGGAGTGATTTTCCATTGTGCATAATAAATCAATTTTGCTAGATAGACAATGGAAATTGTGAACAATGTGAACAATGGACTGCACTTCTAACCCACAGAAGGTGAAAAAAAAAACACAATCCATCACAAATTATCCTTCCAAAAATTCTACTTTCACCTTTTACACTTTAATCATCCACCTTCTAACCCTTTTACCGTCGCATACCCCTTCCCCAATCTTTCATTGCGCTATCGATTCATCTCTCACCAGCCAGCCTCATTGTTACTGAGCTTCTTCTCCATCAAGTCGTCGTTTTATAATAAAAAGAACCACCACATACCTAGTAAAATGGACATCCAGCAAATTTCATTGTATCTATATAAACCTAATCCAAATTAAATAAACATCCACTTTAGAATGAAAATAACCATTCCCATCCTTACTAAAATAAATATCCAGCAAAATTCATTGTATATACTTAAATCCAATCCAAATTAAATAAACATCTACTTTAGAATAAAAATAACCATCTGCATACCTAGTAAAATGAACAATAATTCACCTAGTTAACCTAAAGAATAAAGTCACATCCGGAAAAGGAAAAGAAGAACAAGAAGAAGAGGAGGAGGAGAACCACGACGGCAGAGGGAGGACGGCAACGAAACAGCAGCAACGCCGCCCAAGGATCGCGAGGCAGCAGCAGTGGCCCTCGTTGAATTCGAGACAACCGTAGTGGCGCATGGAAAACGTGTGTGCCAGCAACCGGCAGCATCAACCTGGACGACGGGATGAACGGATTGATGGATCCCTTAATGGTTCACTCTCCGGCAACTTT
The DNA here is from genome assembly GCF_003086295.3 of Arachis hypogaea. Taxonomy (NCBI): domain Eukaryota; kingdom Viridiplantae; phylum Streptophyta; class Magnoliopsida; order Fabales; family Fabaceae; genus Arachis; species Arachis hypogaea. The sequence goes on along the minus strand of NC_092055.1, from coordinate 21,675,866 downwards.
TACCGGGAATTACAGCGCCTCAAAATGACAAACTGGCACGACGCAGCAGCAACCCCACAAGAGGGTGGCGCGATACCACAACAACGCCGCCAGGCAAGAATGGCGCAAAATGTAAGACCCAAAATTTTCGGAAAATCTTATTATGAGTTAATTTTAATTTATTTATTCATTAAAGATTTTATTTTTAAAAATTATTTTATTAAAAGTAATTAATTCAAGTTTTGATAATTAAATTAAAAATTTAACTTAATCTTATAAATATTGAATAATTTTTTATATTTAAATTATAAAACTTAACTGTTGTAAAATAATAAGAATTTTATATGATTTAGTTTAAATAATTGAGATTTTAGAATTTAATACTTTAATTTTATAAACAAATAAATAAATTATATTATCTCTAATTTTAAATTAAAATACTTTATTTAAAAGTCAATAAGCAAATTGATAATTAAATAATATTTTAAAGTAATTTTAAGGAATTAAATTAGATTTCAAATTAATACAAAATACCCTAATTTTATTAAAAGTACCAAATTTCAATTTGTCCAAAATTCTTAATTTCACATTTGCCCCAAATTAAACACTAATTTTCAAATCAAAACGCTATCCCTAACCCTAACCCACCTAACTGCCATTCAATCCCCCAAAACCCTCGACCATTCTTTGAGAAAGAAAGAAAGAAAGAAAGAAAGAAAAAAAAAGGAGAAAAAAAGGGAGAAATGGGGAAGGAAAAGAGAAGAGAGGGAAAAATGGAGAAGAAGGGAGGAGGAAGGAGGGAGCCGTCCTATCGTCACGCCCAGCTCGCCATCAGTCACCATCGCTATCGATGGTAGAGCGGCCATCGTTCCGTCGTCGCTGCTACTGACGGAGAACGCCGCCAAGGAGAGAGGACACGCCACGTTCTGCTCCGTCGACATCTTCGCAGAGGTCCTCGCCGGTGTCATCTTCATCACGAGTGTGTCGCTACCAGCTTCCACCGCCGTCGCATCTCCCATCATGGATGCCGCTAAGGACGCGTAGGAGGGAAGACCGAAGAAGGAAGGGGTTGTTCCGTTCGTCGCCGAGCCACAGCCGTTGCCGTCGAAGCTTCTATCGTTGTCGCCACTGTTGGGTCATCACCGGAGGATGTCTCTACCGCTGGAGCTCGCCGAAACTGCTTGGGGTTGCTGTCACTCCTCCTGGTTTTGTTTGGATCGCGTCAGTACATCTCTGGATGCTAGTAACGACGTCATGGCCGTCAGGACAACTGCTTGAGCTGTTGATTTTCACTTTAGTGTTTCTTCTTTGTTGCAGTAAGCCTTTTCGTTCCGAAAAGTCCTTTTCTCATTGTTCTGTTATCTTAGATGAGGTTTTGCGGCGTTATTTGTTATATGATTGAGTTTCAGTTATTACATGTTGCGATTAGAGTTGTCGTGGTTGCTGCAAAAGTGGTATGGAGCTGTGGTTATGGCTGTCGCTGTTGCAGGCCAGGAAAAAACGAGTTTGTGATGAGTTTTAGAGTTTTTGAGTTTTGACTATTCGAAGTAAGGGCGATTTTCTTAAACTCGTTTATTTTCGAAAATTATTATAAATCGATATTGATGCTAAAATATATTTTTGGTGATTATGTGAGTCTTATGGATCGAACTGAGTTGCTCTGGATGATTGTGATTGTTTGTTTGGTAGAATTGTTGACTGTTTGAGAAGGTTAAATATTTTGAGTGATTGATTTGTTAAATTGGCAGTTGCCAAATTGGTTTTCTTAAGATTTGAAAATATTTTGTTATTGAAAAATGAGTTGATTTTAGAAAGGATTTAATGTTGGAATTGATTTAATTTGGAAGAGATTTAATATTGAAATTTGGTTTGATATTGAACCTGATTTGATATCAGAGTTTGGTTTAAAACAAATATGGAAAAGATTTGATAATTAGAAATGGTTTGATTATTGAAAATGATTTGCTATTTGGAAAGGATTGAGAATGATTTGAGGAATGTTTGGTTGGGACCCTTGAAGGATGGCAAAAGTCTGAGTTTTAGAGGAGTTGCTGCCGAAATTTTTATGAAAATTGGAGGCTTTGTTTGAAGTGGTTATTTAGAAAGATTTGTATTTAAGAATTTTTTTTATTTGATTTTGAGTTATAAAGAAAATGATTACGTTTTGAGTTTGATTTATTTAGAAAAGAATGAATTAAGTTTTGAGTACGAATTTTTTATGAATGATGATTACATTGAGACTAATTGTTGCCCCTCTGTTGCAAGATGTGACCGGTCACTTTAACTCTACAGGTTCCCCTATGGGCATGCATATATATATATATATATATATATTGAGCTTGGTTTTTTCCTTGAAATATTATTGAGCTTAGAGTTTGACTCCATGGAATATTATATTTGAGCTTGGAGTTTGACTCCATGGAATATTATATTGGAGCTTGGAGTTTGACACCATGGATATTATTTTTGATCTTGGGGATGCACACACAGAAAGACTGTCTAATGATTAGCTACCAGGATATGTCAGGTTGGCTATATAACCGACAGATAAGACTCATCAGCCATAGGACAGGCATACATTATATGCATTTGTATGTTTGACTGAGTGTGCATTTGTTTTGGTTTGCCTAATTGTTTAGCCATATTTATATGCCATTTGTATTACTTGTTGTACCTGAATCCTACATGTGATTTTCTTGTTTGTATTGTATGTGTGTGCAACTGAGAGATCCCTCATACTGGTGGTGGTGAAGCTGAGGGTTGTTTTTCTGATGTGATGATTTGATTGTTGATTTAATTGAGTTGCTTAGGCTAGGAGTTGTGATTGGTTTCTGATTGAGGTTTTAGTAAAGTATGAAAAATCAAGCAGGTTTAGCATAGACTTAATGAACCTATGCTTGGAATAGGTTGGTCATTCATACAGTCTAGGAAATTGATTAAGATTTTCTTATAGGAAAAGAAAGGTTTTGGATTTCTGGATAATTAAATATTGGTTTTTGAAAAGGTTTTGGATAATTAGCCGTTGATTTTTTTAAAAAGATTCATAGGACAAACGATAATCGTTGCCTCAAAATTAATTCTTCTCTTTATACGTATCTTCTTATGATAATTCTTAAACCCTCTACTGAGAACCCTTTCGAGGACGATGTTCTCATCCCTTACAGTTTTATCTTTTCAGGACGGACGCGAAAGCTTGCAGAGTTTTTGTTAAGTTCTTATATATACTATTTTTGTTTGTATACATATGTTATAAACTTTCCCTCACCTTTATTATTATATTCTTGTTAGAGGAATAGGAGTCGTGATTGTAATTACATGTATGTATATACTATTTGTAAGTTGCTTAAGTAAGAAGTTTTGTCTATATGTATATGTTTATTTATTTTCAGTTAAAAAGTATTTCCATTTTTCTTAAAAAGAAAACAACGATACAATTTCAAGTCAAAGGCTCCTATTATATTAGTAATTATATGAAGTTGTCGTAATACTTCTCGCTATCAGAGTGGCGCAACTGGAAGCGTGACATTCTGATAGTAAGGGTGTTACATTATGGTATCAGAGTAGTTCATCCTGTTTAGAGCCTTGGGAATGGACTGACTATGCTTTATTGCATTCTCTGAGTGTCTGTCATGTTGTAGGTCTTGTCCAGGTAACAAGAATTAGAGTTTTATGCACATGACTGTCTATTGATTAATGTTGTTATCTTACCGTTGTATATCTGTTGATGTTAAGTCTGGCCAACTTAATGTTGATGGTTTATGCGTACAAGGAAGTTAATAGGTTATTATAGACGAATTGGAATTGATAAGTAATGGGTAATGCCAGTCACGTGGTTCGAAAATGCTAGAGTTCTCTTTTCGTGCTTGGTTTCGACTTATGATTCTTGTTTGTGTCGCTTAAGTTGGCATATCGTTTCTTCTTTACTACCCTCATTGAAGTTCCTTGACTCGAATTCCTTCCTTGAACAATGATTTGACCATTCTCTGACTATATTTTATAATTCATCCATAACCTTTCTTGATTGTATTCTTGAGAATTTGCTTGAGTCTTTTAAAAATATCTGTCTTTATCATTAATTATACTCTTCTTCATGAATTCTGTGCTCATTGGTCTGATCTTGAACCTATTTTGGCGTGATGCATGATCCTTAAATCTTGAGTAGTTTGAACCTTAAAAGTTAAAATTCTAATTAAGCTAACTATGTAATTTGATTCTTTTGCTTCATGTCTAATGTATATCTTGATCTGACTATATTATTGATTATCTCTTAAATTCTCGACATCATAGTTCCTGACCTTGAATTTCCCTACGTGATCTATGTAACTTCTTGACATAACCTGAGCTTGTTTTGGTATGATGCATCATTCCATACAGTCTATTTCTAGAATTCTTGTTTTGGATTGAAAAAGTTTAGAATTGACTATTTTCCTGCCTAATTGTGTTTTCCAATCATCCTTTAAATTTTTTATGAGATCACTTTTAATTTAGCATATACTTTCCTCCATGGATTCTAAAATTTCTTTATATAGTTTAAATCTGTTTATTTGCAATACTCCACCTGTTCTTTTATAGACATCATGTAAAAACAATTTCTACCTTTGGTTTCCTTCTTTGATTACAACTCAATTTCCTTCCAACCTTATCACAATTTTATACATATTCTTATGTAATTTTGCACCTGAGTATTTTTCAAGACTCTTGAGAGAATATTTTTGCTCATAGCCTAATTAAATTTTATTTTTCAAATTTTGTGTATTTTATTTTAATTTTGGTTGTTTTGATGCAATACCTTATTTAAACTCTTCGTATTTCTTTTGAGAAAGTGAATCCATTCCTTCTTGAGATTATCCAAGCTTTGTAAACGCTACCATTGACTTCTAGTATTCTTTTCAACTCAGCTCAAATTCAGTTTAAATGAATGCACCATTCTTCCTCTTGATTTTTCCTACCGAATTTCTTAGATTCAAATTCCTTCTTAGGATTACAACTTGATTTCCTACCAAGGTTTTCATTGAAATATTTTATCCTTATCCTAACTAATTTTCATTTCACAAATCTTGCATAATCTTTCACAAATATTTTATCCTTATCCTAACTAATATTTTATCCTTATCCTAACTAATTTTCTATTTTAACATGACGCAATATTTACATTTTTATTGATTCTCTTAAATTTTGTAAACAATTTCCGTGTTCTCCTTTATGATTTTTATTGGAGTTTTTTGAAATCAAAATTCTTTTCTAGTTGTATTTCGATTTTTTTTTCCGGCATACTTCATGACTTTTGACCATTCTTGTTTGTTGGTGACTCGAACAATTCCTTCATATTTCTTGTTAAGATGCGAAATGACTATTTTTGGAACGTTTTCTCATGCCTATACATCGTTTCTTAGTTGCAATTTTACGACTCCTTCCGAATTCATATGAATCTTATCTTTGTTACTTATTCTTCTTTTACTGAGATTTGTACCTCTTTGAACATACTCGCGCTTATCTCTTTGAAATTTTTTTTGGTACGACATAGATCCTTAAATCTTTAAAAATGTTAAGTGCTCCTTTTTAATAGGCGGTATTGGCTTATGCTTTCTAAACATGCTGTTTAATTTGATGTCATTTATCCTTTCCTTTTCTTGAGATGTAATTTAAATTTCCTTGCTTTACAATCTGTACCTTACATCTATCTTGATCTGCTTATATTTTTGACTATGTTAAGACTCTTGTAACACAGTTGTTGATCTCATATTCCTCCACGAGCTATAAAACCCTTGTGATAATTTGAAGTTGATCCGCTGCGATTCGTCACTATTGGCTTTGACCATTCCTCTTCTGTAAAATCTCATACTTCTTCGACTCATCTTGAATCTGTTGCAAACTAATGCACTATTTTTCTTCTTATTGATCTTATCAGATTTTTCTGATTCAATAGTTATCTTCGAAGTTACCAAATGATTCCTTTTCGACAAACTTTATTGCTTGTGCACCCTTATTTACCTACAATTTCATCCATCCTTTCAAATTTTTATGCGTACTGTTATTGTCGCCTGCCCTTTATTTCTAAAATATTGTATCCTTCTAAGTAAACTCGAGATTTGTTTAAGTGGCACGTGCGACCTTTAGATATAGCAAGCGATACGTTAGTTCTTAGGACACAGTTGATAGACGCGGAAGATGAAGCTTGTAAATATGGGATGCCATAGGAAGTTGTGGAGCTTTGTTTTATGCGAAGAGTTTTATTGATATTAGACATGTGATCGGTAGTGGGTTTGCAAAGCAATGGATGAGGTTGAGAACTCTCAGGTGAATCCTTCAATAAAGTACAGTTGGGAGTTATGATGGTGAGTTGTGCAAACACCTATCTTAAAAATTTATATCTTATTGAGTTTCTTCAAATTTTGTAAAATGCCTTTGTTTTGAGCCTATCATGTAACTTTTGCTTTATACCACATTCTTCCCTTATATCTAAGTCTTATGGCTTATCCAGTATTTAAAAATTTATATATATGCCAAGACTTCTTGCTTTTCTAAAGTATTCAAAAGTAAAGTATTAAAACTAAGAAAGTATCTTGTGTATTACTTTAATTTTCGAGAACGAAAATTTTTATAAGGTGGGTAGGATGTAAGACCCAAAATTTTCGAAAAATCTTATTATGAGTTAATTTCAATTTATTTATTCATTAAAGACTTTATTTTTTAAAATTATTTTATTAAAAGTAATTAAATCAAGTTTTGATAATTAAATTAAAAATTTTACTTAATCTTATAATTATATTATTGAATAATTTTCTATATTTAAATTATAAAACTTAATAGTTATAAAAGAATAAGAATTTTATATGATTTAGTTTAAATAATTGAGATTTTGGAATTTAGTACTTTAATTTTATAAATAGAGAAAATAAATTATATTATCTCTAATTTTAAATTAGAATATTTGATTTAAAAGTTAATTAGCAAATTGATAATTAAATAATATTTTAAAGTAATTTTAAGGGATTAAATTAGATTTCAAATTAACATAAAAATACCCTAATTTATTAAAATTACCAAATTTCAATTTTTCCAAAATTCTTAATTTCACATTGGTCCCAAATCAAACTCTAATTCCCAAATCAAAACCCTATCCCTAACCCTAACCCACCTAACCGCCATTCAATCGCCCAAAAACCTTGGTCATTCTTCGAGAAAGAAAGAAAATGGAGAAAGAAGAGGGAGAAACGGGAAAGGAAAAGAGAAGAGAGGGGGAAATGGAGAAGAAGGGAGGAAGAAGGAGGGAGCCGCACCATCGTCGCACCCTGATCGCTACAGTCGCCATCGCTATCAATGGTGGAGTCGTCGCCGTTTCGTCGTTGCTGCTACTGATGGAGAACGCTGCCAAGGAGAGAGGAGACACCACGTTTTGCTCCGTCGACGTCTTCGCGGAGGTCCTCGCCGGCGTCGTCTTCATCGCGAGCGTGTCGCAACCAGCTTCCACCGCCGTCGCATCTCCCATCACGGATGCCGCAGAGGATGCGCAGGAGTGACAGACGCGTGGAGGGAGGAAGACCGAGGAAGGAAGGGGCTGTTCCCTTTGTCGCCGAGCCACAGTCGTTGTCGTTGAAGCTTCTGTCGCTGTCGCCATTGTTGTGTCATCCCCGGAGGAAGTCTCTGCCACTGGAGCTCGCCGGAACTACTTGGGGTTGTTATCACTCCTCCTGGTTCTGTTTGAATTGCGTAGCCACATCTCTGGATGTTGAGAATGGCATCATGGCCGCCAGGACCACCGCTTGAGCCGCTGCTTTTCGCTTCAGTGTTTCTTCTTAGTTGCGGTAAGCCTTTTCGTTCCGAAAAGTCCTTTTGTCATTGTTCTGTTATCTTAGCTGAGGTTTTGTGGCATTATTTGTTATATGATTGAGTTTCAATTATTATATGTTCCGATTAAAGTTGTCGTGGTTGCTGCGAAAGTGGTATGGAGCTGTAGTTATGGCTGCCGCTATTGCGGGCCAGGAGAAAAACGAGTTTTAGAGTTTTCGAGTTTTGACTATTTGAGGTAGGGGAGCTTTTCTTAAACTCATTTTGATTCCGAGAATTGTTATAAATTGATATTGATGTAAAAATGTATTTTTGGTGATTATATGAGTCTTATGGATCGAACTGAGTTGCTCTGGATGATTGTGATGGTTTGTCTAGTAAAATTGTTGACTGCTTGAAAAGGTTGAATATTTTGAGTGAATGATTTTGTTAACTTGGAGGTTGCCAAATTTTTTTTTTGAGATTTGGTAATGTTTTGCTATTGAAAATGAGTTGATTTTAGAAAGGATTTAATATTGGAATTGGTTTGATTTGGAAGAGATTTAATATTGAAATTTTGTTTAATATTGAACCTGATTTGATATCGAAATTTGGTTTAAAACAAATGTGAAAAAGATTTGATACTTGGAAATAATTTGATTATTAAAAATGATTTGCTATTTGGAAAGGATTGAGAAGGGTTTGAGGAATGTTTGGTTGGGACCCTTGAAGGGTGGCAAAAGTCTAAGTTTTAGAGGAGTTGCTGCCAAAATTTTTATGAAAATTGGATGCTTCGTTTGAAGTGGTTATTTAGAAAGATTTGGGTTTAAGAATTTTATGATTTGATTTTGAGTAATTAAGAAAACGACTACCTTTTGAGTTTGATTTATTTAGAAAAGAACGAAATTAAGTTTTGAGTATGAATTTTTGATGAATGATCGAGACTAATTGTTGACCCTCTATCGTAAGATATGACCAGGCATATTAACTCTCCGGGTTCCCCATGGACATGGACATGGATATATATATGTTGAGCTTAGAGTTTTTTCCATGGAATATTATTGAGCTTGGAGTTTGTCTCCATAGAATATTATATTTGAGTTTGGAGTTTGACTACATGGATATTATTTTTGAGCTTGGAGATGCGGGCACAGAGGGACTGTCAAATGGTTAGCTACCAGGACATGTCGGGTTGACTATATAACTGACAGATAAGACTCATCAACCATAGGACAGGCATGCATCATATGCATTTGTATGTTTGACTAAGTGTGCATTTGTTTTGGTTTGCCTAATTGTTTAGCCATGTTTATCTGCTACTTGTATTACTTGTTGTACCTAAACTCTACTTGTGATTTTCTTGTTTGTATTGTATGTGTGTGCAACTGAGAGATCCCTCATGCTTGTGGTGGTGAAGCTGATGGTTGTTTTTCTGATGTGATGATTTGATTGTTGATTTGATTGAGTTGCTTGGGCTGGGAGCTGTGATTGGTTTCTGATTGAGATTTTAGTAAAGTATGAAAAATCAAGCTGGTTCATCATAGACTTAATGAACCTATGCCTGGAATAGGTTGGTCATTCATACAGTCTAGGGAATTGATTAAGATTTTCTTATAAGAAAAGAAAGGTTTTGGATTTCTGGATAATTAAATATTGGTTTTTGAAAAGGTCTTGGATGATTAGCCGTTGATTTTTTTAAAAAGATTCATAGGATAAACGATAATTACTGCCTTGAAATCAATTCTTCTCTCTATACGTATCTTCTTCTGACAATTCTTAAACCTATACTAAGAATCCTTTTGAGGACGATGTTCTCACCCCCTACAGTTTTATCTTTTCAGGACGGACGTGGAAGCTTGCGGAGTTTTTGTTAAGTTCTTAGATATGTTGTTTTTGTTTGTATACATATGTTATAGAGTTTTCCTCGCCTTTATTATTATATTCTAGTAAGAGGAATAGGAGTCGTGACTGTAATTACATGTATGTATATAATATTTGTAAGTTACTTGAGTAACAAGTTTTGTATATATGTATATGTTTATTTATATTCAATTAAAAAATATTTCCGTTTTTCTTAAAAAGAAAATAGCGATACGGTTTCGAGTCAAAGACTCTTATTATATTAGTAAATATATGAAGTCGTAATACTTCTCGCTATCAGAGTGACGCATTCGAAAGCGTGACATTCTGATAGTAAAGATGTTACACGAAAACAGCGATAGTGGCATAAGGAAGCGACAGCGGCACAATACAGCTTCAACAATCGGCGAGGGCGCATTACACGGGGGCCACATCGGGTTGAGCGGCAGAGGGAGAAGAGTGTCGGGCTGAACAGTGGTTTGAGTGGCGGAGAAAGAAGAATGTTGAGATTGAACAGAGACGTGGTGTAACAATGTGTTGGGAGGAAATTACGTTACCTAATCTTAATAATTCAAATTAAAAGACTAATTATTCTAACTAATTGAAAATCTGATTTTATAATTAATTTAAAATTAATTAATTTTTTAGGTTGTTGTTTACATTGTTTAGTTTTTGTATTGTTTCCTTATTCTTTCTCCTAAATTTTATATTTGATATTTATTTTCTTCTCTCAACCTTTTTCTGTTATGTGCATTTTTTACCTTAGTTTAGTTACACGAATTTCAACAGTAAGGTTGGCCTCCCACTACAAAGCTGAAAGACGAGATCCTTTGGCTTTAGCTTTTCCTGGTGTTGCTTAGTTTTTGAAGTGCTAAAGAATGTGCTCTAAGTAATTCGTTTCAGATAAAAAAATAAATAAACCCTAAGAACCATTTAATACGAGAACATCTTAGAACATGATTTGAGTCGCGCTTATCCTGACAAGATTTGAAATAATAATATCTGCTAATTCTTAGATCAGTTGTGATCTGAGTCTAATACAATCTAAAAAATTTAAAACAATAATATCTAATAGTTCTTAGATTCATTATAATTTGGATCATATTAATCTTAAACGATGACTTAAAAAAAAGAATAACTTGTAAATATTTATTTAAATAGTAAAATTCTCAAGTTAGTTGAAGATAGAATTATTAAGGATTGTTAGTTGAACCAATATGCAATTTTTGTGTGTATCTTCTCAACTCTATCTCCTTTCTTCTTTATTCAATTTGAGTAGAGATATATATAAAAAATTATTTCAAAATTAATTTAAGAATATTACATATTTTAAAAAATACTTTAATTGATATTATATTTTTATTTTTAAATTTATATTAAAATATAATTATATTTTTTATATTTATATGATTTATATATTATTTTAATTAAACTACAGTTGCATCAATTGATCTACTAAACCGATAAATCAATACTCAGATCACTTCAATGAGCGGTTGGATTTCAAAATCTTGCTCTCCACAAGGGAGGAAAAGAACGTGTTTTGACGCATGAGAATGCCAAGTGTGCAGATGTGAAAGGAGAGGAAGACGCTAGAACGTTACTTGGGACCAAGTACTGAGAGGGATCCGTGAGGGCACTGTAATAGTGTTAGTACGTGAAGAAAATTTGGTGACTTTCTCTATTACTATGCTTTTAGGATGCATGACACTGACATGAATACCGGATGCGACACAACACGGGATATATTAACATTTAAATTTTAAAATCTTATATGGTATAGGAACACGTATATATATAAAATATAAAGTATTTTTTAGATAAATTGTAATTTAATATTTTATTAATATTAAAATATAAATTAAAATTTTTAATATTTTATTTTAATTATATCAAGTATTTAAAATATTTTTTATTTTAATAAATAAAAATATATACTATATCTAAATTTATTTTAAAAATATATGTTAAGAATAAGATTGGACACGCAGACACGTGATGGTATTTATGTGTGTTCAGGCGTATCCAGAGAAGAATTTTTTATTTTTTATTAAAACACCATTGAATACAACAGACACACGTGTTAAACGAGTGTCGGTGAGTATCGTGTTCAAAATGTATCTGACACGCAGCGAAGTATCCGTGCTTCTTAGATATGCTCCAACGCTCCAACATATAGCACGTGAGTTGCACGTTGAAAACTGGTTGATTCTTTTTTTTTGTTTTCCACGGTATTTTTTAACCTGGTAGGTCAAGGATTAATCCGTCGCGCTACTGAACTCCATTTAAGGATTTATCGTTGGCCAATGAGTTGCTGCATTTACAAGGCAGGATTCGAACTCTCGACATTTATTTAAGCGAACTAGTGAGTTAACTACTAGACTAACCTAACTTGTTGGTTCCTTATGGTTTAACAAGTGTCCCTCAATGACACGTGACAAGACTTGAGAGAGGGTGTGAAGCTGCTGACATGTCTACAGGAATGAGGAGGAGAATACCAACTAGGAGTGTAGGACCTCCAACATGGGCCACTTTTTTGTACATGTTGGCTCTTGTCGTTAGAAGCTTTTTTGAAGAATGATATATGACGTTTTATTTGTTTATATTTATTAGGAAAATTATAAATTTTATTATATAAGTGATAGATTAGGAGAATGAACTTTTTTAATTAATCTTATAAGTTATAAAGTATGATCTTATTTTATATAAGATTTTTTATATATATTTTATATTTAAATATATATTTTATATAAATAACTAATTTAATAATTATTTTTTTATAAACATAATATAGTTTATTATTTTTATCCTACTAAAATCTTATTCAGTGTGAAACACTTTACAAAATTAATTGAAATCATTTTTTCTGAGATTCAAAACAAAACATCTTCAAGCCAAAATCAATTGAAATCATATTTTTTTATATACATTTTTTTAATTAATTTTTATTGTGTATTGAATCAATTTAGTTAAATTTAATTACTGAAATAATTTAGTTATATAACATTACTAATATATTATATATAACATACATGTTATATAAATACATAAATTTAATTATTAAATTAATTACTATGTATTTATATATATTACTTTATATATTTTTCAATAAAATAATTAATTATTAAAATAATAAAATTATTTATAGTAACATAATTAAACTTTTTGAAAGTAACATAATCATACTTATTCATAAATAGTATTTTTGTTAGAATTTAGTATTTATATTAGGCGCGGACCCATGTATAGTAGTGAGGAGGCATTTGCCCCACTCTCATTTCATATTTTTCAACAAATATATATATAATATGTCTCCATTTTTAATTTTAAATGACTCTGTTGAGTTAAGAAATTAACTAAATTAATTAGTGATGACAAACATTATTTTTGGCAAAATAAATAATTAGAGTTGTTTAATTAATAAGTATATGTTGCTAATTATTTATTATATGTTGCAGGCCAAAATCTGATTTACAGCCCAATTTGAATGGAAAATAAAACAAGGCAAATGGGCTGAATGGCAAGTGTGAATAAAGGCAAGCCCAAGTCATTCATTTCAAACAAAATTCATCAAAGAAGCATAGCAAGGCACCAACGGGCTGAAGTAGAGAAGAACCCGATCCAAGCCTAAAATTGTTTTTCAATTTCCCACCATCTTGCTCCAACCAAAGTAACGTTCCTCTCCTATCTAATCAAGTCACATCAAGACTTCAGAAAAGTAAGAAAGAGAAAGAGAAGAAAAGCTTCCTCCATAAGCCAGTAACCAAAGAAGCAAGAAAGAGAAAATCTAAGCTTGAAGCACAGAAGCTAAAACAGAAAATCTAATCCAAATCAAGCTTAGGTTAAAGGTAATCCATCTCATCTTGCATGCATCAGATCTTCATCCCTTCTTCCCAACTCTCTGCACTATCCGAAAATGGCATTCAAGGTAAAGTTGATCTCTGTTCTTCACTGCTACAAATACACGGTCACAAGAGATTCTTGGGGACCAAGTTGCATCTCTATGGTTCAGATTTGGTTGACCATTGGAAGACAATCTCGGTTACTCCTACATGGCTTTCGGTCAAGTTGGAGAAGTCAGAAGCAAAGATCCTATTTTGATGTTTGAAAAGAAAAAGTGAGATTGTGGGTTGTTGAAGCTCAAGGCTCAAGGTGTTGACCTTGGAAGAAGAACTCAACCACATGCAAGGAGATAAAAGAAGCTTGCTGTTCATTCAGAAAGCAAGGAGAGAAAACCAGAGTTTGAGAGTTGTGTTCTGAAAAGAGGTTCTTTTACTTGGATAATGCTTTCTTTCAAAGAAGCATTCGGCCAATACTGAAGAATTCAAGCTGAGGTTTGTGAATCTGGTTTTGCACATAGCAAAGAGGCTGCTGATGAAGTCAATCTCCTTCATGTTTTACAAATTGTAATGTACTTTTCTATGTTTATCTTTCTGTAATTTCTTGAGAGAAAAGGCATTGTGAGAAAGCTTGAGAAAAAGCCATGAGTGGAAAAAGACTGAGAGATACACTTAAGAGAAAAACCTAGAGTTATTTTCTGATTTCTTTAGGTATGATTGTGTCTTGTATCTTGCACCTGTAAGGTATCCCTTTCTTAGTTGGGTTAGGACTAAGAGGTATAATTAGGTATTAGCATAGCCAATGTCAAGTTAGGTTAGAACTTGAGTGTGAAAGGATTTGGTCAATCCTGTGTTATTGGTGTATGTAATACTATTAACTATAGTGAAATTATTCCATAGTTGTGGAGGAGACTGGATGTAGGTTGCAGAGCATAAGGCAACCGAACTAGGATACTTGCTGGTGTTAGCTTTTCTCTTCTCTGCTATGTTCTATTTTCTGATTTTCATGAGACAAAAATAAATTGTCTCATAAATTTCCACTGCTCAGTACGAACAGAATCAGAACTGCGAAGTTATTTTAAAAGGGTAATAACATCAACTTAAAAAGGAAGGCATAGATTCAACCCCCTTCTCTAAGCCTACCACAACCTTCAATTGGTATCAGGAGCTAAGGTCTCAAGAATCAAGCTTAACCGCTTAGAGCAAAGATCCAATGGCGAACAATCTGGGCACAACCACAATTGCCTACACCCTCACTGAAGGCCAGTCAAACAACAGGCCACCTTTCTTTAACGGAAAGAACTATTCCTACTGGAAAGAAAGGATAAGGATCTTCATCCAATCCATTGACTACAACTTATGGAAGATCGTTGTGAGTGGTCTCAAGATCCCAACAAAAACAAGTGCTGATGGAGTGGTGACTCCGAAAGAAGAAGCTGAATGGAATGAAGATGACAAGAAGAAGATAGAGCTGAACGCTAAAGCAATCAACCTTCTTCACTGTGCTATCAGCTTTGAAGAGTACCGGAAGGTGTCTAGATGCAAGACAGCCAAAGAAATCTGGGAAAAACTTCAGGTTACACATGAAGGCACTAAACAAGTCAAAGAAACGAGGATTGATATGCTGCGAAAAGAGTATGAGATGTTTAGCATGAAGGATGGAGAAAGCATTGATGAAGCATTTGAGAGATTCTCAATCATAATCAACAACCTTGATGCTATAGGTACAAACTATGCAGAACAAACCTTGGTGAGAAAACTCCTTAGAAGCCTCACAAAAGAGTGGGAAAACACTGCCACTGTCCTAACCGAGAGTAACAACATAAGTCCCATAACCTATGATGAGTTGAGAGGAAAACTCCTTGCCTATGAAGCCACACACACAAACACAGACTCAAAGAAAAAGGGAATAGCCCTCAAGTCACAAATAGAACCAAAAGAGAGTGAGTCTAGTGATGGTATTTCAGATGACGAACTTTTGTTTTTTGCTAGGAGATTTAGAAGGATGATGAAAAGCAAGGGCAAATACAAGGGTTCAAGTTCAAAGGAGCAAAAGATAGACTTGAGCAAGGTGACATGCCATCATTGCAAGGAGGCTGGACACTTCAAGTCAAACTGTCCAAAGCTCAAAAAGGAGGACAAAGGCAAGAGGGAAAGGAAGAGAGTACTCATGGCAGCTTGGGAGGATCTTGAGAATGACTCAAATGAAGAAGAAGAATCTGAAGGAGATGACAAAGACTGCTTCATGGCTGGAAACAATAATCTTGATGAGGCTACTTGAAACTCATCATGCAGATTTGCCTAGCATCCAAGAACAAAAAGGACATGTGGTACATGGATAGTGGATGTTCAAGGCACATGACTAGAAGGTCAACCTACTTCATCAAACTAAACAAGTATGATGGAGGTTTTGTGACTTTTGGAGATGATGGTAAAGGTAAAATCATTGCTGTTGGAAAAGTAGGTAATGAGCAATCTACTTTCATTGATGATGTGCTTTTGGTTTGTGGTTTAAAGCACAATCTTTTAAGTATAAGTCAGCTGTGCGATTTAGGATATTTAGTTGTTTTCAAAAAGCTTGAATGTTGTGTTGTTAATGAAAAAACAAATGAAGTGATGTTTGTTGTCAAGCGTTTCAATAATATATATGGACTTACTCTTGATAAACTAAAGAATCAAAATGTAGCTTGTCTTCACTCTAAAGAATCTGAAAAGTGGTTATGGCACAAGAGATTGGGCCATGCAAGTATGTTTCAAATAAACAAACTTGTAAAGAAAGAATTAGTAAGAGGTCTTCCTTTGATAAAGTTTGACAAAGACATCACTTGTGATGCTTGCCAAATGGGAAAACAAACAAAAATTTCTTTTAAACCAAAGGAAGACATCTCTACTAAAAGACCACTTGAGTTGCTACACATTGATTTATTTGGTCCAACAAGAACTCAAAGCCTAGGTGGTAAACATTATGGTTTAGTAATTGTGGATGACTACACTAGGTTTGGTTGGGTTTTATTTCTTGCACACAAAAATGAAGCCTTTTCGGCCTTTGAACCTTTTTGCAAGAAAATTCAAAATAAAAAGGATTTGAAAATCTCTTCTATAAGAAGCGATCATGGAACTGAATTTGAAAATAATTTGTTTGAATCCTTTTGTGAGGAATTTGGAATATCTCACAACTTCTCTTGTCCAAGAACACCACAACAAAACGGTGTTGTGGAAAGAAGAAATAGAAGCATACAAGAGATGACAAGAGCTATGCTTTGTGAGAGTAATGTTCCAAAATTCCTTTGGGCTGAAGCGGTTAACACAGCTTGCCACATTTTAAATAGAACAATCATAAGAAAATTTTTGAAGAAAATCCCTTATGAACTTTGGAAAGGCTACCCACCAAACTTAGATTACTTGCACATCTTTGGATGCAAATGTTTTGTTTTAAATAACAAAGAAAATTTGGGAAAATTTGATCCAAAGGCTTATGAGTGTTTGTTTGTAGGATATTCCACAAATAGTAAAGCATATAGGGTTTATCATCAAGATGCTAGGATTATTGAGGAGTCCATACATGTTACATTTTGTGATACTAACTTGGTACAAAGAATTTTGGAAGATTGTGATGCAGGAAATCAAGCTCAAAAGGAAGATGAAGCTGCTCAAAATCATGAAAAAGGAAATTCTGGACAAGCTGAACCAGAAACTGCTAATGCTGAAAATTCAAGAGACAATTCCATTTTGTCTCATGAATCTGAAGGAAATTTTGCAGCCAGCAGCACCCAGAATCCCTTGGTGAATGAATCTGCCTCCAAGTCCACCAGACCTCGTGAATGGAGATTCTTGAAGAATTATCCTGAGGAATTTGTCATTGGGGACGTCTCTCATGGAGTGCAAACAAGGTCTTCCACTAGAAAGGCAAATGAAGGATCAAACATTGCCCTTCTTTCACAAATAGAGCCTCAAAACGTCAAGGAAGCACTTAGTGACCCTTCTTGGGTTAAAGCTATGGGGGATGAGCTTCTTGAGTTTGAAAAGAACCAAGTATGGACTTTGGTTCCAAGGCCAAGTGGAAAGAAAGTGACCGGCACCAAGTGGATATTTCGAAACAAGTTGGGAGAAGATGGTAGCATTGCAAGAAACAAGGCAAGGCTAGTGGCACAAGGATATGACCAAGAAGAAGGAATAGACTTTGATGAATCCTTTGCCCCTGTTGCCCAAATGGAAGCCATAAGACTTCTCTTAGCCTATGCTGCATTTTGTGGTTTCAAATTATACCAAATGGATGTGAAATGTGCATTTTTGAATGGAGTGATAGATAGAGAAGTGTATGTGGAGCAGCCTCCTGGTTTTGAAAATAAAGAGCATTTTGATCATGTTTTCAAACTATCTAAAGCTCTCTATGGTTTAAGACAAGCTCCTAGAGCTTGGTATGAGAGACTTAGCTCTTTTTTTTTGAAAAATAATTTTCAAAGAGGCACCACTGACACAACTCTATTCATCAAGAACTCTAATGATTCTTTTATTCTAGTCCAAATATATGTTGATGACATTATTTTTGGATCAGCAAATGAATCCCTTTGTTCTGAATTTGGAAAACTCATGACAAGTGAATTTGACATGAGTATGATGGGTGAACTTAATTTCTTCCTTGGGCTGCAAATTAAACAAACTGAAAAATGTATTTTCATTCATCAAGAGAAGTATGCCAAGGAATTAGTTAAGAAATTTGGTATGGAAAATGCCAAACCCATGGGAACTCCCATGCATCCTAATTCTAAATTAGATAAGGGAGAAACTGAGAAAGATATTGATGAGACTAGGTATAGAGGAATGATTGGCTCTCTTATGTACTTAACTTCCTTTAGACCCGATATTGTGCAAAGTGTTGGATTGTGTTCTAGGTTCCAATCCAAACCAAAAGAGTCACATCTTTCTACAGTTAAAAGGATCATTAGATATGTTCATGGCACATCCAATTTTGGTCTTTGGTATCCTAAGATTGATGATTTTTTCTGCAGTTGGTTATTGTGATGCAGATTTTGCTGGTGATAGAGTTGATAGAAGGAGCACTTCTGGTTTATGTTGCTTCCTTGGGAAGTCCTTAAATGTATGGTCAAGTAAGAAGGAACCAACAGTGGCCCTTTCCACTGCAGAGGCTGAGTATATAGCTGCTTCCTCTTGTTGTTCTCAGCTTTTATGGTTAAAAATGCAGCTTGCTGATTACAAATTAAATGCTGAAAATATTCCCCTGCTGTGTGATAATATGAGTGCCATTAATATTTCTAAAAATCTAGTTTTGCACTCTAGGACTAAACATATTGAAGTGAAATTTCACTCAATAAGAGAACATGTCCAAAAGGGGGATATTAGTATTCAATTTGTTAAATCAGAGGAGCAATTAGCAGATATGTTTACAAAACCATTAGCTGAGGATAGATTTTGCATGCTTAGGACTTGTCTAGGAATCTTGAGTTATGATTCTTTGTTTGAAAAATGCTGATGTATTTGCTGGAGTTTTTTTGTCTCATAAACAGGCATGAGACAATTCTGGGCAGGTGATGAACGTTTCCATCAAGTCAACGTGTTCTGGGCTTATTTCAAATGAACCTCAATCTGGGCCAACCTCAATATTCAGATCAAGAGTGATCCAAATGTGTTTCATTAATCTCATATCACTTCAAGGCCCTAACATGAATGTTACAATCTTGTTTGTTATTTTTGATGACCTGTGTGTTTCATAAAAGGTTTTCAATAAATGTTTTGTGGCCCAAAAGGTTTTCAAGGGGATTTAATTTTGGCCCAAAAAGGTGTTTCAGGTTAATTTTGTTGTTTTTCTCAAATTTTAAAATTAACTTCCCTTTTATTTTTTAAAATCAAATAAAATCTTTCTTGAATGAGGTCATGTCTTTTCAAGTCTTTTCAAATGGTGATGCAGTTGCATGGTTTTGGAAATCCACTTTTTGGGCACGGTTACCAACACTCCCTCTCTTCCCTCCATAACTTCTCCACACACTCTTCGGTTTCTTCCCACTCACTTTACTGCTTCTCTTCCCTCAAAAGACTGAAACTAACCAAATGAGGAAGAAAATCATTCCTAAAAGGCCTCCTCGTGAAAAGATTTACAAGCTACCCACAAAGCCTTCCACTCGCTCTCAAGACCGGACCTTTATCCCTTCTCCTTCTCCTCCTACCTCTCCTCCTCGCTGTGACCCCATGGCTCGGACCAAGAACACTCCAAGGTTCCCTGCCTCTGCCAAGCCAACGCCACCACCGAAAGTCACACCATCCAAGCCAGGTTCATCGAAACCGAGTTCATCCAAAGGGAAGCGTCCTGCAGCACCAGTACCTCCACCTGAGTCCACACAACCAAAGTCTAGGTCTGTTCCATCACGTTCTCAAAGAGGTAAAACTCGAGTTCCTCTCACATCTGTTAGAGAACCAGACATTGATCCTTTTGCTCACAAATCACACTATATGACATCTCACTCAGACTTTAACCCCCATCATTTCAAATCTGCCATGAACCACGATTTCTATGAGGGAGTCATTCAGTATCGTACTCTATGTCCATCTTTTCTGGCTGATTTACCTGATTTAAAAAAGAAAGGTTTTCCTTTTGTTGAAAATTTGGAATTTTTAGACTGGAATCACCTTTTCAAAATCAAAAAACCTGTATATCCTCAGTTGGTCAAAGAATTTTATGCAAACATGACTTACCATGAAGGAAGTGTGCATTCGTATGTTAAGGGCCGAGACATATTTCTAAATAATGAAACTATCAGTGATGCCTTGAAGTATACTGATGTTGGGCCTTGTGCCTACACTTCGGTTAAGTGGGATGAAGGTGTTGGAAATTTCCTATCATGATGCATTGGCTCACATCTATGAACATGTTTCTCTAATTGATGGTATTACACCCACTCACAAAGCCCTATGATATGAGCGTGCTCAATTGCACCGAATGGTCAATCATGTTATTCTGCCTCAAAGCGGCTCATATCAAAGGGTTTCCTACACTGATACTCTTGTTTTATATGCCCTTCTCACCAAAACTGAAATTTCATTTGCATATTTGATGGTTAGATACATGTTTGACTCTGTTAGAAGTGAAAAGGACAAAGCTCTTCCTTATGGCATGTTTCTAACTTGCATTTTTGAGTATTTTGGTGTTGACTTGACCAATGAGAAATATGAAAATAGACATTCATATCTAAAGGGAGGTGGTTCAGTGAAACAGCAAAAAGGACCAACTCGATCTGAGAGAGTGGTTCTAGATGATGATGATGAAGAGTTCATTCCAGATGATTTTACTGCTCCTTCCACTGAGGGAACTTCCATCTCCACTGGGAAGAAATCCACTCTGCTGAATGTGGTTAGGGATGTTGCTCAAGAGTTTGTCTCCCAATCGAATCACTTGATTGAATTGAGCAAAGAGAAAAGGAAGCTGGCTAGCAAGCATGAGAACTTCCTGAAGAAATCAAGGGATAGAGTGGATGTACTGATGACTTTCATTGACAACCTTCAAAATGATGAAGACATTGCCACTGATGTTGAAGAGAAAGCTGCTTCGGAGGGGAATGGTTCTGATGCCTAGGATTTGTCTCATCAAAACTGTTGTTGCTGCTCTCTTTTTGTCTCATGAATTCTGCCTCTTTAGTACTTTTGAACTGTTTCCTTTTGGATGACTGTAATAACTCTGGATATTATTGCACCTTTGGTAGTTTAGTTAGTATTTTGGACTGGGCACTAACCTTTCTTGTAGGGTTTATAGTAATGTTTTTGTTGATCTTGCCAGTCGTCCACCCTTGATGACAAAAGGGGGAGTAATAGTAGGATAAGCATATTTTGGGGATAAGCATATTTTGGCATTGATGCAGCTATCAGTTTTTCTTTTGAAATTTTTGTCAAATTGCTGCACTAAAATTTAATTCTACATGCTGAATACTGATCCTGATGATATTAGCTTGATGTTGGGCTGATTATGTGATGTTGCTCATTTGATATTCCTTGTACAAGATAAATTGTACATAGCTCTTCATTGTGCTCTCTTTAAGTACAATGTGAAACAGGAACAAAGAGAAAAGTATAAATCCAGGGGGAGCAATTTTTGAAAAAGGAAAGGGGGAGCAACATAAAAGCAAATGACAAAAATCAAAGGGAGTTTCTAAACCTTACTCAAACTCGTTTACTTCCTTTTTTGATTATTGCTTAAATCATGTTTGTCATCAAGGGGGAGATTGTTGAGTTAAGAAATTAACTAAATTAATTAGTGATGACAAACATTATTTTTGGCAAAATAAATAATTAGAGTTGTTTAATTAATAAGTATATGTTGCTAATTATTTATTATATGTTGCAGGCCAAAATCTGATTTACAGCCCAATTTGAATGGAAAATAAAACAAGGCAAATGGGCTGAATGGCAAGTGTGAATAAAGGCAAGCCCAAGTCATTCATTCCAAACAAAATTCATTAAAGAAGCACAGCAAGGTACCAACGGGCTGAAGTAGAGAAGAACCCGATCCAAGCCTGAAATTGTTTTTCAATTTCCCACCATCTTACTCCAATCAAAGCAACGTTCCTCTCCTCTCTAATCAAGTCACATCAAGACTTCAGAAAAGTAAGAAAGAGAAAGAGAAGAAAAGCTTCCTCCATAAGCCAGTAACTAAAGAAGCAAGAAAGAGAAAATCTAAGCTTGAAGCACAGAAGCTAAAACAGAAAATCTAATCCAAATCAAGCTTAGGTTAAAGGTAATCCATCTCATCTTGCATGCATCAGATCTTCATCCCTTTTTCCCAACTCTCTGCACTATCCGAAAATGGCATTCAAGGTAAAGTTGATCTCTGTTCTTCACTGCTACAAATACACGGTCACAAGAGATTCTTGGGGACCAAGTTGCATCTCTATGGTTCAGATTTGGTTGACCATTGGAAGACAATCTCGGTTACTCTTACATGGCTTTCGGTCAAGTTGGAGAAGTCAGAAGCAAAGATCCTATTTTGATGTTTGAAAAGAAAAAGTGAGATTGTGGGTTGTTGAAGCTCAAGGCTCAAGGTGTTGACCTTGGAAGAAGAACTCAACCACATGCAAGGAGATAAAAGAAGCTTGCTGTTCATTCAGAAAGCAAGGAGAGAAAACCAGAGTTTGAGAGTTGTGTTCTGAAAAGAGGTTCTTCTACTTGGATAATGCTTTCTTTCAAAGAAGCATTCGGCCAATACTGAAGAATTCAAGCTGAGGTTTGTGAATCTGGTTTTGCACATAGCAAAGAGGCTGCTGATGAAGTCAATCTCCTTCATGTTTTACAGATTGTAATGTACTTTTCTATGTTTATCTTTCTGTAATTTCTTGAGAGAAAAGGCATTGTGAGAAAGCTTGAGAAAAAGCCATGAGTGGAAAAAGGCTGAGAGATACACTTAAGAGAAAAACCTAGAGTTATTTTCTGATTTCTTTAGGTATGATTGTGCCTTGTATCTTGCACCTGTAAGGTATCCCTTTCTTAGTTGGGTTAGCACTAAGAGGTATAGTTAGGTATTACCATAGCCAATGTCAAGTTAGGTTAGAACTTGAGTGTGAAAGGATTGGGTCAATCCTGTGTTATTGGTGTATGTAATACTGTTAACTATAGTGAAATTCTTCCATAGTTGTGGAGGAGACTGGATGTAGGTTGCAGAGCACAAGGCAACCGAACCAGGATACTTGCTGGTGTTAGCTTTTCTCTTCTCTGCTATGTTCTGTTTTCTGATTTTCATGAGACAAAAATAAATTGTCTCATAAATTTTCGCTGCTCAGTACGAACAGAATCAGAACTGTGAAGTTATTTTAAAAGGGTAATAACAGCAACTTAAAAAGGAAGGCATAGATTCAACCCCCTTCTCTAAGCCTACCACAACCTTCAGACTCCAGTACAAATAAATAAAGTCCAATTGTTAAAAATTTTAAGCTTATTTTATCTTTCTATCATTTTGACTATTAGTTAACCTAATTAAATTAGTCTTCTTCTATTTTTAAATCTCAACTGTCACTCATTTATTCTTTTAAACCCTCTTCTTAGTTTCATATTTTCAACCTTCTTCTTTAGTTCTTCTGTAGTGGTCATTTTCTCTTCATCAAAAGGTAAATTTTAAATTCTTTATTTTGTTTTATATAACTCTCTATGACTCTATTTTTTTTTCAATTTCATTATTTCTCTTTTTGATATTTTCAATTGCAAATTTTAATTTAAACAATTATAGTTTGGGTATTAATCTATTTTTTAATTTTCTTCATGAATTTATATATTTTATTTTATTCTCAATTTAGTGATCCTTATTATTTATTTGTTTATCTTTCGTTCTATTCTATTACATGTAATTATGTTGCATATACATTTTTAAAGTGAATTCATCAATTTCCTAGTTTAAAATATATTTTTTATTTTTAGAAATAATAATAAAAAATATTTCAAAAAAAAAGCTACTACTAGAATCTGAAATCACTTCATTAGTCTCTTCTAATTAAAAAAAGTTCTTAGAATTGAAGCGAAAAAAGTTAGCGGTTAATGTAATTATTTATTTTTTTTATTCGAATAATTAATGTGCATTTTTATATTTTTAAATTTAAATTAATATATTTGATAGTAACGTGTATTATTTTTATTTCTCAAATATAAATTTTTTGACATTTATTTTTTTATATATTGGTATACCATTGGTGTAATACTTAATCATTAGATTTTATGATATTTTTTAAAATTGTGGGAATAGTGCAATACGCTCCTTTTGTATTGACAATACGCTCCTCTTGTATTGTCAATACAAAAGGGATGTATTATATTGTTTCCACAATTTTAAAAAATATCATCAAATCTAATAATTAAATATTACACTAAAATTTTTTTAATATACAAAAAAATTAACCATTTTCTGGATCCGTTACTAGAATGATTGTATATATAACCATCACTCTTATTGAATTCGTTATTTTGTTTTAAATAAAAAAAATTGCTAATAGCTAGAGTCGATTCTATCTGACGTGTGAGATTTCATTCTCAACATAATATGTTAAAATGGGAAAATATTCTACTCCAAATACATGTTATTGTTGTGATAAGAATGGGACGTGGATGCCCATTCCCATGCAGTACTCACATTCTCAAAGAAGGAATAATAATTAATGAATGTTGAAATTGATCCCCCTCGTACATGTATAAATAGAGGCCTTTGCCTCCGAGAAAAGTAAGCAAGCAATAACAAAATACTATTCTCCTTTCCTTTTCATACAAATAAAACAATCCTATTTTATGCTGCAATCAAATACTCTTCTCCTTATATTTCTACTACAATTCTTTCTCTTCTTTTATTTTATAAGTATTTTAAATTCTATTTTCTATTACTCTTTACATATAATATTAATAGCAATATTGATCATCTTTATTATATTGAGATTGTAACAATAAACAAATGCGATTCTCTCTCTCCTTATTTTTAATACTCCTTTCTATCTTTGTATATATATACACATTACAACATATAATATTATTATATATATATATAAATTATTATTGAGCTAATTATTTTAATACTAGAGTCTTCTATTTATTCATCTCTATTATATATATATCTTTTATCTCACAACACGTTATCAGCACGAGACTCTGATCAAATTTTTAGAAGACTCAGGTAACAAATTTTCATTATGTCAAAACTCTCTCATCTTGAATTCAATGCTCTTGATATATCTGGGAACAATTATTTATCATGGATACTAGATGCTGAAATCCATCTTGATTCAATGGATCTTGGAGATACCATTAAGGCTGAAAATAATGCATCCCAGAAGGATAAAGCTAAAGCCATGATTTTTCTTCGTCGTCATCTTGACGAAGGATTGAAAAATGAATATCTTACATTAAAAGATCCTGCAGATCTTTGGAAAGACCTTGAAGAAAGGTACAATCATCAGAAAACGGTGATACTTCCTCAAGCCCGGTATGAATGGACGCATTTGCGTTTACAAGATTTTAAATCTATAAATGAATATAATTCTGCAATGTTTCGAATCACCTCACGAATGAAATTGTGTGGGGAAAAAATAACTGATCATGATATGTTGGAGAAAATTTTCTCAACCTTCCATGCCTCGAATGTGCTCCTGCAGCAGCAGTATCGAGAGAAATGGTTTAAAAAATATTCTGAGTTAATTTCTTGCCTTCTTGTTGCCGAACGCAACAATGAGTTGTTATTAAAAAATCATGAAGCGCGTCCAGCTGGCGCCGCCCCATTTCTTGAAGTAAATGCGGCAAATCATTACCCCAGAAGAGGTAAATGGCAAGCTTTTAATAACAAGAAAAATTATGGAAGGAAAAAGAATTATGTTCAAAAGAGAGGATCTCACCAGAAGTGGGACAAAGAAAAGAATATCGGGCAGAATAAATCAACCGAGGAGAAGTGTTTTCGCTGTGGTGGAAAGGGCCATTGGTCACGTACCTGTCGTACCCCAAGGCACCTAGTCGATCTTTACCAGGCATCTTTGAAAAAGAACGACAAAGGAAAGGAAACAAATTTTGTTTCAAATGATGCTGAGAACTCCACCACTCATTATGATGTATCTGATTTCTTTGAGGATCCTGAAGGAAATATTGGTCATTTGATCAATGATGGAATAGTTTAATATGTGGGATTGTGAAGCATATATGTAAATAAATAATGTAAAGAACTTATTGTTAAGTTTTATTTTCTATGTATTTAAGTTTCAAATGTGATGTACATAAATAATGAAATATTAATATGGATTTTGAAATTATTAATTGTGTCAAATTTTAAAATAAAATTTCAGTATATGACATTATTTTATGTACAGTGTTTCTTAGAAAAATAATTCTGATCAAGTATTCAATTTAATTGTGCATACTACTCATTTTATTATTATTTGTTTTTGAAGAATGGCAAGGATATGTAATGAAGATGTATGCCTTGCGGATAGTGCAAGTTCACACACTATTCTCAAAAGTGATATATATTTTACCCATCTTGTGCCAAAAGAGGAATATGTTAACACCATTATTGGCTCAGGCAATGTGATAGAAGGCTCCGGAAGAGCTATAATTTTGTTTCCTGGAGGAACAAAATTTATAATAAATAATGCACTGTTATCTACCAAGTCTCGAAGAAACTTGTTGAGCTTTAAAGATATTCGACGAAATGGATATCATATTGAGACTATGAATGAGGGAGATCATGAGTATTTATATATCACAACTCATGATTCAAATAAGAAAGTTATATTAGAAAAATTACCCTCTCTTTCATCTGGGTTGTATTATACTAAGATTAGTGCAATTGAATCACATGCCACTGTAAACCAGAAGTTTACTAGCTCAAATGAGTTCATAACTTGGCACGACCGATTGGGTCATCCGGGAACAACCATGATGAGGAGAATCATTGAAAACTCTCATGGACATTCACTAAAGAACCAGAAGATTCTTAAAACTAGTGAATTTTGTTGTGCTGCATGTTCTCAAGGGAAGTTAATTTTAAGGCCATCACCAGTAAAGATTGGATTTGAGTCTCCTGAATTCCTAGAAAGGATTCAAGGTGATATATGTGGACCTATTCATCCACCATGTGGATCTTTTAGATATTTTATGGTCCTGATAGACGCATCTTCGAGATGGTCACATGTGTGCTTATTATCTTCTCGCAACCTGGCGTTTGCGAGATTACTGGCTCAAATTATTCGATTAAAAGCACAATTTCCAGAAAATCCAATTAAAGCAATTTGTCTTGATAATGCTGGTGAATTTACTTCCCAAGCTTTTGATGCTTATTGTATGGCTAATGGAATAAGTGTTGAACATTCAGTAGCTTATGTTCACACACAAAATGGGTTAGCAGAATCACTTATTAAGCGTCTCCAATTAATTGCTAGACCCTTGCTTATGAGAACAAATCTCCCAACCTCGGTTTGGGGGCATGCAGTTTTACATGCTGCAGCACTTATTCGTTTGAGGCCAACGAGTTACCATCAGTTCTCTCCTATGCAATTAGCTTTTGGCCAGCAGCCAAATGTTTCCCATTTAAGAATATTTGGGTGTGCGATATATGTTCCCATTGCGCCACCTAATCGCACCAAAATGGGACCCCAAAGAAAATTGGGGATATATGTTGGATATGACTCTCCCTCTATAGTAAGGTATCTTGAGATACAAACTGGTGATGTGTTTAAAGCCCGGTTTGCGGATTGTCATTTTGATGAATCAAAATTTTCAACATTAGGGGGAGAGAATAAGTTTCCTGAAAAGGAACTTAACTGGAATGCATCATCATTGATGCATTTAGATCCTCGATCAGGGCAATGTGAACTGGAAGTTCAAAAGATTATACATTTGCAAAGAATAGCAAATGAATTGCCTGATGCATTTTCTGATACAAAGAGGATAACCAAATCTTATATACCAGCGGAAAATGCCCCAATTCGAATTGATGTCCCAGTAGGGCAAGTAGCCACTGAAGCAAATTCACGCCAGAAGCGTGGCAGGGCGGAAAATGCCCCAATTCGAATTGATGTCCCAGTAGGGCAAATAGCCACGGAAGCAAATACACGCCAGAAGCGTGGCAGGCCTGTCGGTTCCAAAGATAAAAATCCTCGAAAGAGAAAAGAGGTAAATACGATTCCTGTTGGAAAAGACATAGTAAAGACACCGGCAGTTGTCCAAAATTCTGATATAACGCCAGAAGACGTTCAGGTACCTGAAAATTGTGAAAATGACGAGATCTCGATAAATTATGTCTTTACAGGAGAGAAATGGGACCGAAATAAGACAATTGTCAATGAAATATTTGCATATAATGTGGCATTAGATATCATGCATGAAAGTAAGGATCTTGAGCCAAGATCAGTTGAAGAATGTCGACAAAGAAATGATTGGCCAAAATGGGAAGCAGCCATGAAGGCTGAATTAGACTCACTTGCAAAACGTGAAGTCTTTGGACCTGTAGTCCGTACACCTGAAGATGTAAAACCTGTTGGATATAAGTGGGTATTTGTGAGAAAACGAAATGAGAAAAATGAAGTTGTGCGCTATAAAGCCCGACTTGTGGCACAAGGTTTTTCACAAAGGCCCGGCATAGATTATGAAGAAACGTATTCCCCTGTAGTGGATGCGATAACATTGCGTTATTTGGTCAGTTTATCTGCATATCATAAATTGCATATGCATTTAATGGATGTGGTAACAGCCTATTTGTACGGCTCATTAGATCGGGATATCTATATGAAAGTCCCTGAAGGACTAAAGATATCCAAACCATCCAATGAATATTTGCAAGGGTTATACTCAGTCAAATTGCAAAGATCTTTATATGGTCTAAAGCAATCTGGACGAATGTGGTATAATCGTCTTACTGAGTATCTGGCCAAAAACGGATTCAAGAATGATGATATCTGCCCGTGTGTTTTCATAAAGAAATCTGCATCTGGATTCATTATAATTGCTGTGTACGTTGATGATTTAAATATCATTGGGACTCCTGAAGAGATTCCAACAATTATAAAAACTCTAAAAGAAGAGTTTGAGATGAAAGATCTTGGAAAGACTAAGTTTTGTCTCGGCCTGCAGATCGAGCATATAAAAGGTGGGATCTTTATTCATCAAACAACATATACAGAAAAGATCTTGAAAAGATTTTATATGGATAAGTCACATCCATTAAGTACCCCAATGATCGTAAGATCTTTGGATGTGAAAAAGGATCAATTCCGTCATAAAGAAGAAAATGAAGATATCCTTGGTCCTGAAGTACCATATCTTAGTGCCATTGGAGCGCTAATGTATCTTGCTAATAATACGCGACCTGACATATCATTCGCGGTGAATTTACTAGCAAGGTATAGTTCCTCTCCAACCAGAAGACATTGGAGTGGAATCAAACAAAATTTTCGATATCTTCATGGAACGGTTGATATGGGATTGTTTTATCCCTATGGATCCAAGTCACAACTAGTTGGCTATGCAGATGCTGGATACTTGTCTGATCCACATAAAGGGAGATCTCAAACAGGATATCTGTTTACATATGGTGGAACAGCTATATCATGGAGGTCCACGAAACAGACGATAGCAGCAACCTCCTCTAATCATGCTGAAATACTAGCGATTCATGAAGCTAGTCGCGAGTGTTTTTGGCTGAGAAGTCTAATTCAATATATTCTGTCATCATGTGGACTAATTGATCATAAGATAGCTCCAACTGTCCTGTTTGAAGATAATACAGCATGCATTGCTCAACTTAAGGGTGGATACATCAAAGGTGATAGAACAAAGCATATTTCTCCCAAATTCTTCTTCACTCATGATCTTCAAAATCAAGGGACAATTGATGTCCAACAGATCCGTTCAAGTGACAATCTGGCAGATTTATTTACAAAGTCACTCCCAAAATCCTCCTTTGAAAGATTGGTACATAAGATTGGGATGCGCCGATTTCGAGACATTAAATGATGTCGGCAAGAGGGGGAGACTGTACTCTTTTTTCCTTGGTCAGGTTTTTTTCCTATTGGGTTTTTCTTGACAAGGTTTTTAATGAGGCAGTCCCCATCACAAGGGATATTGTACTCTTTTTCCTTCACTAAGGTTTTTCCCACAGGGTTTTCCTTTAGTAAGGTTTTAATGAGGCAATAATCCTAAATGGGCATTCAAGGGGGAGTGTTGTGATAAGAATGGGACGTGGATGCCCATTCCCATGCAGTACTCACATTCTCAAAGAAGGAATAATAATTAATGAATGTTGAAATTGATCCCCCTCGTACATGTATAAATAGAGGCCTTTGCCTCCGAGAAAAGTAAGCAAGCAATAACAAAATACTATTCTCCCTTCCTTTTCATACAAATAAAACAATCCTATTTTATGCTGCAATCAAATACTCTTCTCCTTATATTTCTACTACAATTCTTTCTCTTCTTTTATTTTATAAGTATTTTAAATTCTATTTTCTATTACTCTTTACATATAATATTAATAGCAATATTGATCATCTTTATTATATTGAGATTGTAACAATAAACAAATGCGATTCTCTCTCTCCTTATTTTTAATACTCCTTTCTATCTTTGTATATATATACACATTACAACATATAATATTATTATATATATATAAATTATTATTGAACTAATTATTTTAATACTAAAGTCTTCTATTTATTCATCTCTATTATATATATATCTTTTATCTCACAACAGTTATGACCTATTTTATATGGGTGAATGCGAGAAACACATTATTTCATTTCTAAATTAGATAATATATTGGTTACTAATAAATACATAATCCAAGTGGGTTTAAGGGAACCCATGTGAGAGTGAGTAATATAAGAAAATTTCGGATAGAGTTAAGATTACGTGTGCATGACGCCAAAAATAGTGTCAGAATCATGTGATTTCCAAAGGACGAAGTAGCAGTAACTTTGGAAAATGGGTGCCATGGGCCCATGGCCATGACTCCATTCCATGAATAATGTGGTTTGTACTTTTGTGTTTGTTTATGAGTACGAAAATAGATATAAGATATGAAGATATAAAATTATATTTAATAAATAAAAAAAAATAAAAAAAACAAATTATTAAAATAAAATATTTGAATTTTAAATTTATTGAAATGTATTTTTTGTATATTGAATAGGGAAATACATTTTTTTACTAAATTATGTAAAGTACGAAAGAGGTCTAGTGCACAAAATTGTGATGACACTTTTTATAATTTCGCACAACTAATCAGCAAGTGTACTGAGTCGTCCAAATAATACTTTACGCGAGTAAAATAAGGGAAATATATTATTTTTGATTTTTTTGAATTAATGAAAAAAGAGAAAAACAACAAAATGACACAAGACATAAGAATTTAAAATCAAAACAAATAATGCATGTAAGAACACTTTGAATGTCAAGATGAACACCAAGAACACTTTGAAGATCATGATGAACATCAAGAATATATTTTTGAAAAATTTTTTAGAAAAGAAAGACATGCAAGACACCAAACTTAAAAATTTTTAAACTTTAGACACTAATAATTCGAAATTGCATATGAAAAATAAGAAAAAACACAAAATAAGAAAAATTAAAGATCAAACTAGGAAAATCATCAAGAACAACTTGAAGATCAAGAAAGAACACATAATGAATTTTCGAAAATTTAAGAAGAATTAAAAACATGCAATTGACACCAAACTTAAAATTTGACACAAGACTCAAACAAGAAACACAAATTTTTTTTTTTGGTTTTATGATTTTATTAATTTTTTTGTAATTTTTTTCGAAAATAAAAATAAAAAGTTTAAACATAAAATAAAGTTACCCAATCTAAGCAACAAGATGAACCGTCAGTTGTTCAAACTCGAACAATCCCCGGCAACGGCGCCAAAAACTTGGTGCACGAAATTGTGATCACACTTTTCACAACTCCACACAACTAACCAGCAAGTGCACTGGGTCGTCCAAGTAATAAAACCTTACGTGAGTAAGGGTCGATCCCACGGAGATTGTCGACTTGAAGCAAACTATGATCATCTTGTAAATCTTAGTCAGGCGGATTCAAATGGTTATAAGGTTTTGATAATTAAAAGATAAATAAAACGTAAAATAAAATAGAGATACTTATGTAATTCATTGGTGGAAATTTCAGATAAGCGTTTGGAGATGCTTTGTTACTTCTGAACCTCTGCTTTCCTATTGTCTTCTTCCAATCATGCGTGCTTCCTTCCATGGCAAGCTGTAGGATCATCTCGGATGAAAAATACCAGGTACGGCTTCTGCACGGCTAATCAACTGTCGGATTTCCTGTCTTGGATGAAAAATACCAGATACAGCTACCGCACGGCTAATCGTCTGTCGGTTCTCACTAGCGTCGAAATAGGATCTCTCTATCCTTTTGCACACTGTCACTGCGCCCAACATTCGCAAGTTTGAAGCTCGTCACAGTCATACCTTCCCAGATCCTACTCGGAATACCACAGATAAGGTTTAGACTTTCCGGATCTCGGGAATGCTGCCAATTGGTTCTACCCTATACCACGAAGATCCTAATCTCACGGACTCGGTCCGTGGATTAGAGACCCAAGAGAATATACTCCGGCTGTCGTCCAATGACTACATTGAACATCATGTAGACCGCTTGTGGTTATCATGCACGCGGATCTTGGCTAAGCGAGTAACGAAGATAGTGGGTGATTGTCACGGGTCACCTCTTCATTCTGACTTAACTGAATTAAGTACGAGAGTATATCTTGGAGAAGAAGTAAGCATGAATTGAAAGAGAAACAATAGTACTTGCATTAATTCATGAAGAACAGCAGAGCTCCGCACCTTAATCTTTGAGGTGTAGAAACTCCACCGTAGAAAATACATAAGAGAAAAAGGTCTAGGCATGGCTGTGAGGCCAGCCTCCCAAATGTGATAAGATCAGATCCAAAAGTGATAAAAAGATCTCTCCGATGCGAATACAATAGTAAAAAGTGCTATTTATACTAAACTAGTCACTAGGGACTACAGAAAATAAGTAACTAAGTGCAGATAGTGCAGAAATCCATTTCCGGGGCCCACTTGGTGTGTGCTTGGGTTGAGCATTGAAGCTTTCACGTGCATAGGCCATTCTTGGAGTTAAATGCCAGCTTGGGTGCTAGTTTGGGCATTTAACTCCAGTTCTGGTGCCAGTTCTGGCATTTTACTCCAGAAAAGGGTCTCTGGCTGGCATTTAACGCCAGTTTGGGCCATCAAATCTCGGGCAAAGTATGGACTATTATACATTTATGGAGAGCACAAGATGTCTACTTTCCAACTCAATTAAGAGCGCACCAATTGGGCTTCTGTAGCTCCAGAAAATCCATTTCGAGTGCAGGATGGTCAGAATCCAACAGCATCTGCAGTCCTTTCTTAACCTTTGAATCAGACTTTTGCTCAAGTCCCTCAATTTCAGCCAGAAAATAACTAAAATTATAGAAAAAACACAAACTCATAGTAAAGTCCAGAAATGTGATTTTTGCATAAAAACTAATAAAAATATAATAAAAAGTAACTAAAATATACTAAAAACTATGTAAAAACAATGCTAAAAAGAGTATAAATTATCCGCTCATCAATGTTCTCATGAATTCTAAATAAATGTAAACTGCTACATTCCTCTAGGGTTTACGTTGAAACTTGAAACGGTCAGAAATCGTGGTAGAGGTCTCGCAGTTTTTGTGTAAGTATGAAACATGCATAAACTGCGATAGGGGTCCAACGGTTTATACTTGCACCAAATTCGCCTATATATACCAACTAAGAAGGAGTGGTGTGATGGTAGAGAGTCATTTTCACACCTTCACAAATGGATAGTGAGGAGAATTTTTTTGTTCTAGTCCACTGCTCTGGCAAAATAAAAAAAAAAGCAAAAAGGTACGATGTTAAGTTCACTGATAAAGAACCGGTGAGTACTTTTTTCCGTTCGACGAATACTTTGTCAGCGCTAAAGGCGAGCATATTGCAAAAGACAGGGTTGTATGGGGCCAAGTGGGTGAAGAAGGTGTTCTACAATATTCCGATTGCAGCTGTGTCAACTGGTGTGCAGTATGAAACATTTGTGATAGGGTCGGACGAAGACATGCAAGTTTTGTTTCATTGTCGGCGCAGTTTTTCGGAGGTGAGAATACAGGAGATGTATGTCAAGTTGGAAGATGGTATCAACAGTTCCAAGGCATCAGCACCGAATCCTCAGTCAATGACAGTGGGGGTGCTTCTACTTCGATGCCCCTTATTGCACCTGATTGTCTGTTGGCTGAACCTCCATCTGTTCCAGCAGGGTTAGCTAGGTCACCTAGTTTGATTCCTGGTCCTTTAGGTGATGGTGAGCCAGATCATGTTGAAAATGCGATGCGAGAGGATGATTCGGATGATGAGCTAGATCACATATTGGGGGACAGTAAGGAAGATACTCATAGGAACCCACCAGCACGTCAAGGGCCATTCAGTTCTGGGTCCCACCAATAACTGCCACATTTCTCGACGTTGAACTTGAAAGTAGTCGGCCAGCAATCGGACATAGATCCACCTTTGGAGGCCAAGGATTACATGAGGAAAATCCTTTTGGGAAATTTCAAATTGGCCAATCTTTCCAGACTAAGGAGGAAGATGTGTTGAGTGTTAAGAATTATAGCATCCGTCGTGGAGTTTAGTATCGTGTATGGAGTCAGATTATCTGAAGTATCATGGGAGATGCAAGGAGTTTGGTAACGGCTACACGTGGATGATTTGTATCACACTTCGGCAGCGTAAGGATAGTTGGGAGGTTAGAAGGTACAATGGACCTCACACTTGCTTGGCCACTTCGATTTCGAGCGACCACCGACAGCTCGATTACCACGTCATTTGTGCGAGGATCTTTCCGTTGGTTAGGGCGGATGCAGCATTTAGGATAAAGGTGTTGCAAGAAGCTACTGAGGCAACCTATGGATTCAGGCCTAGTTATAGGAAGGTGTGGATGGAAAAACAGAAGGCAGTTGCATAGATCTACGAGGATTGAAAAGAGTTATATGCCGAGTTGCCTCGTTGGATCCTTGGGTTGCAAGCCACGATGGAGGAAACCGTGGCATTATTGAAGACTTCTCCAGTATGTGTAGGTGATCAGGTTGATGAATCTACGGAGTACTTCCATCGTTTTTTCTGGACATTCCCTCCATGCATTGAGGTATTTAGACATTGCAAGCCACTAGTTAGTATCGACGGGACTCATCTGTACGGGAAGTATGGCGGGACTTTGCTTCTGGCCATTGCGCAAGATGGAAACCATTGCATTTGCACTTATATAAGGGGAGAATGCGAAGTCCTGGGCTTTTTTCTTATCCCACTTGCGTCAACATGTGACCCCACAAGAAGGCATTATTATGATCTCTGACAGGCACAATGGCATTAAGGCTGCACTGGAGGCACCTGACAATGGTTGGCTACTGCCTCATGCATATCGAGCGTTTTGCATTCGACACGTTGCTGCTAATTTTTCCCTCAGTTTCAAGGGTTAGGATGCGAGGCGGCTGCTCATGAATGCAGCGTATGCCAAGTCTGAGGTAGAGTTTGACTATTGGTTTGATATTATGAGGACGGAGAATCCGGCCATGTGTGATTGGGCCAGAGTACGATAAGTGGACCCAGCACCAGGATGGAGGCAGACGGTTTAGCCACATGACGACGAACATATCCGAGTGTGTTAATTCTGTATTGAAGGCGACACAGAAGCTGCCAGTTACTGCACTGGTGAAGTCCACATATGGGAGGCTAGCGGAGATTTTTGTCATCCGAGGATAGACAACAAAGGCGCAGTTGGCATCTGGCCACCGGTTTTGCCAGGCGCTGGTTAAGGCGATAGAGCGTAACTTGGGAGATTGGAGGTGCTTTACTGTTACTCTATTTGATAGACATCAGTCTGAGTATACGTGGCTGAGACGACTCCTACTGGTAACTTCTCGCTCGTACGTATCGGATTTCCTTCAGGGATCGCACTTGTGACTGCGGGCACTTTCAGGCTCTCCATTACCCGTGCTGCCACACGATTGCATGCTGTGCTCAGTCACGCCTGGATTGGGCCGCATACATTCATGAAGTTTATACCATGAGTAAGGTGTTCAGTGTATACCGGATGGGGTTTCTGCCTCCTATTCCAGAGGGTCTTTGGCCACCTTATGATGGTCCGACTATAATTCCTGATCCTAAAATGAGACATGCAAGAGACGGGAGACCGAGGTCCACCAGAATCTGTAACGCCATGGATGAGGCCGATGCTGGTAGGCCGAAGCGTTATGGGCTATGCAGATAGACAGGACACACTCGCAAGAGTTGTCCTTAATGAGGATCCGCACCCGGAGCCAATGCATAGGTGTCATGAAGTCGTTGTGATTAATTTTTATTGTGCTTTCTTTATTTGTTTGGTTGTCCTGTTTTAGTGTGTTATGTTCTTGGTATGAATATTTAGTCCATGTTGTTGATTTCGTTTTGTTGTAATGTGTTTATCATTTTTGTTTCTCTATGTAGTTATGATTCTCTAGAGTAATATTGACGTCATTTTGTTTGTGGTTCTGTTTAGTACAAGAAACTGACTTCACTAAATCAAACTATCAACATTCAAGTACAAGAAACAGAAATAACCATAAAAAAGACATACAAAAGTTCATGAAAATAAACAAGGCACACAAAAGTACATGTTCGCCAACATAAAAAACCATAAATAAGGCATACAAAAGTACAACGAAAATAAAAATAAACTAAACAGCTACTGATCCTGGTGATCCTCATCCTCGTCGTAGGCGTCATCTCCAAATGCTAACACCACCAGTACTACCAAATTAAATTTAAACAAAAATGGCGATTCCTGAATCTTTAAAACAAAAGAAATATCCTTTTGTTTGGCTCTCTAGAATATCCTCTTCCCCTTCACTCTCAATTTCTACCTCAACGTGATCCCTATACATCCATTTTTGCTTCTCCTTCATCCTCTTAGGCTCCATATATCCATCAAATTCAGATTCATATTCAAAAAAAATTTAGAAATTATTACAGTTATAGTGGTTTTTATTGTGATGGTGGTGGTGTCATGGTAGTGGAGATTGGACTTGTGCTTGGAATAAGAGGTGGTGCTCCTCCTCCTTCTGGCGATGACGAAGTGGATGGCGAGAAGGAGTTGTCGGCAGCAAGAGTAGCTATTAAGCAGTTGATAAACCCCTATTTTATGATTCATCTTGTGCTCAAATTGAATGTTTTTATCAATTCTTCACCCACTTATTCATATGAATTGCATAGTTTTACTTTTCCTTCTTTATTATGTGATAAGTGTGAAAACATGTTTCCTATGCTTTAAAAGTATTAATTTTAATTATCCTATATTACCATTCGATGCCGTGATTTGTGTGTTAAGTATTTCCAGGCTTCATAGGGCAGGAATGGCTCAGAGGACAGAAAGAAAACATACAAAAATGGAAAGAAAGCACAAAAATGGCGTTTTGAAGAAAAGGCAACGACGCGTACGCATGGACGACGCGGACGCGTGCCTAGCGCAAAACACAAGCGACGCGCACGCATGAATGACGCGGACGCGTGCCTTGAGCAGAACGCAATTGACGTAGACGCGTGACTGACACGTTCGCGTGACAAGGAAAACTCCCAGATGACGCGAACGCGTGACCCACGCGCACGCGTGACAGACGTCACGTGCAGGAATCTGCAAAAAACGCCCTCAGCGATTTCTGGGCCCCTTTTTGGCCCAAGCCAAAAATACAGAATATAAGCCAGAGAATAGAGGAATAAAAAAAAGAGAGGATGACAACAATCAATCATACATTCATTATTCAATTTTAGGTTTTAGATGTAGCTTTTAGAGAGAGAGGCTCTCTCCTCTCTCTCAAGTTTTAGGATTAGGATTCCTTTTATTTTATGATTACTACTTCAATACCAGGTTCAATAATTCTTTTACTTTATGTTTCTCTTCTACTTTTAGATACTCTAATGCTTTTATTTGTTATTTACCTATGTTGCCAATTTAGCTTATGAACCTTTTCATGTTAAGATTTGAATATTCTATTTAATATAATTCGAGGTATTTCAGATTAATGATTTTTCTATTCTATTCATGATGCTTTCAATTTAATTTAGACTTATTTTCCCTTTTGGCTTTGGGTAAGTAATTGGTAACGCTTGAGTTATCAAACTCAGCCGTTGATTGGAAATTAGGATTGCGGATTGATTTGCATCCCTCCAAAGCTAGTCTTTCCATAGGAGTGGACTAGGACTGAGGAATCAAATTAATTAGTCCACTTAACTTTCATTTATTTAGTAAGGGTTAACTAAGTGGGAGCAAAAATTCCATT
This sequence comes from Arachis hypogaea, assembly GCF_003086295.3. Classification (NCBI taxonomy): domain Eukaryota; kingdom Viridiplantae; phylum Streptophyta; class Magnoliopsida; order Fabales; family Fabaceae; genus Arachis; species Arachis hypogaea. Next base: position 21,637,564 of record NC_092055.1, on the reverse strand, counting down.
CTCATCACACCTGATAAGGATAACTAGGATAGGATTCCCAATTCTCATACCTTGCCAAGAGATTTTCTAATTATTAATTTGTTTTTCTTGCCATTTGAATTACTTGTTCATTATTCCAAAAATCCAAAAATATACAATATTCCATAACCAATAATAAATCATACTGCCCTGCAATTCCTTGAGAAGACGACCCGAGGTTTGAATACTTCGGTTATAAATTTTATTGGGTTTGCTTAAGTGACAACCAAATTTTTGTACGAAAGGATTCTCTGTTGGTTTAGAACTATACTTACAACGCGATTATTCTTATAAAATTCTTTACCGGCAGAAATCCAATCATTCGTCAAAATAGCGCCGTTGCCGGGGTGTTGCAACTGTGTGCCTTATTATTGGTTATTGTAAATATTTTCTTTTACCTGTTTATTTGTTTTTATTTTTTTTTTAATTTTTATTAGTTACTATGAGTTCTCACCCCCGTCGCTTTGAGTTTGGTTCTAATATTGTTGAAAGGAATGGAAGCTATAACAGGAATATGCATCAAGGTCAAAACAATCAGAGATGGACGGAGCCACGAGGATCTGATCAACCCTTTAGACAACAACACCTTCCAACATACCATGGACGACAACCATTCAACAATGCATGTCGAGACAATAGTTATGGTGGACCCTTTCGTGACAACCAACACCCACCAAATTACTATGGTCAAGTACCATTCCGAGGTGCATACCAAGATGATAGATATGGTGGACCCCTTGTAGTTACCAATAAGCCCCATCATATGCCTATGAACCACCTCCTCAACATAGCTTTGAACCACCATACTCACAAGCCCCCTACCACCATTCACCTCCGTATGACCCTAATCCATATCCACCCCTATTCCAATCCAATTACTCCCAAGAACCACCACGTCCTTATGCACCATGTCCATATCCATCGACCCAAGAATCAAGGGAGCAACTCAAGGAAACAGTGGAAAAATTTCATGCAACCCTTCACCAACTGGAGCAAGCGATTAATTGATTACCTCCCCGACGTTCGGACACTCAAGGAACCCCCATGGCTTCATGTGGGCAATCTAATGAAGAACGCAGCATGAAGGAGATACTAGAAACTCCAATGGGCAGTAAGGAGCATGATTTTGTACTGGAACAAGTGGAGGAAGTTGAAATTATCGAAGAAGAAGAATTGGTTGAAGATTTAGGAGATGCTGAACCTCCATAGGAATCCAGAATTGTGGAGAATTTCGTCAAGAAATTTGCAATTGATACTAAGGAGGATAGTGCACAGCCCCCAAAGCAGGTGTCTTATGAAGAACTGGACGGAACAACTCAAGAAGCACGTTTTCTTGATAATGACAATCACGAGTCAAGTTCTCCTAGTAACGAACTTGCATCCGCAAGTGAATTCTTTGAGATTGAATAATCTTCCCCAAATGAATACGAAGATGATGCGGAGGTAGACTTTTCTCAACCTCCAACTTATGACATGAGTGATGAGGAAGATATCGAAGACTTTGATCAAGACATGGTTGTAGTTGAAGAAGTTTGTAAGGAAGTGGAGGAATTCACAGAAGAATACAAGGGAGTAGAGCTTGCAAAACCACTGGAAACACCTTTTCCAAGGCCATTACCATCCAATACAAATTTCAAATGGGTAAAATCCTTAGTCTTTATCTTTACTTTTTCACTTGAATATGGTTTGCTTGAAACAGATGGCCAGCTTAGAGCTCTTTGCAGCTTTAAGAGTAAAAGAGAAATGGTTCGCACTCAGAGCTGGTATGCAAGATTCAATGAGGTTCCACGCTTCACTTTGAAGTGTAGGGATTGGTTTCGAGTTTGATTGAATAGGTCTCGGAAGATGTTTGGTCATCTTGGTGAGAATACAACTTCCAAACCGCCCGGCTGGAAAAATATATATATCGAAACAACGGCGGATATAAAAATAAGGTTTGGGATCCTGGAATCTATTCTAATATTCAGCACCCCGGGAGCCTGAAAACCTGTTTGAATTCGCTCAAGGGCTTTACATGCCTATTTTGGGACCCCGGAGGCTGTTGGCATTCCAAACAGTGGTGGAGATTTTTGGATGAATTCAAGCACAAGCCACCATAGTAGGAAGCTTATCAAATGTCCAACTTAAGGACTTTAACTAAAAGTGCTAGGTGGGAGACAACCCACCATGGTATGATCGTTCATTTTCTTCAATTTTGATTTTATTTCGTTTTGTTTATTTTTGAGTTTTATTTTATTATATCTTCATTGAACCTGGAATTATTCATAGCATCCATATTATCATTGCATTTTGCATCCCGCATATATAAAAAAAACACCCCAAGCGTGTGCATGGACCACGCGTGGGCGTCGATTGCAAATCGGCGTCAAAATCCAACGCCCAGAAAGTTGGGTTGGAATCGTGCGGCTGTGGTGCATTAGGCACAATTTGGGCCACGCGATCGCGTCAGTGACGTGAACATGTCACTTTTACTTCACACACACCACGCGAAAGCGTGGGCGACGCATACGCGTCGCATGGAAATCATTGCCCCCGATTGGAAACAGAGAGTTGCGCCAAAACGACACTGAAATTGTGCGTTTAGCACAATTCTGAGCGACGCGTACACGTGCCCCACGTGTACGTGTCACTTTCATTATCCATCAATCACGTGATCGCATCAATAACGCATTCGCGTCATTCCCTTTTCGTCCTAAACACGCGATCGCGCGCCCATGCGTCCGCGTGGATTCAAATACCCTAACTCCAACCCACGCGAAACCCTATCCCTTTCGTGTACCAACACCCAACCCCCTCTGCACTCTCTCTTCCTTACCCCCGAACGACCACATCACCACCGCCCGTCCCTCATCGAGCCGCCCCACCATCGCCGACCAGAACAGCTGCGCCACCCTCGCCGGAACCACCCCCCTTTCCTTCTTTCCCCTTCTTCCTCCATTCCACTACCCTTCTCCCCCACTACCGCGCCGCCCCTGACCTGAGCCGCCCCAGCGCCGCCACCACCCAGGACCTCCGGCCGACCACCACCCCCCATAACCCACACCCTCCTTGCCCCCTTCTTCCCTTCCTCTCTCATAACTCCCTTTCACCCCAAACCTACACTGTCGCGCCACCCTGCCCCGCCACCGAACCGCCACCGCCGCCTTCCAGTGTCGCAGCGTCACTGCCACCACCAACACCATCTCTCTACGCCCTAATTCTGTTCCTCCGCCCACCAGGTTCCGCTGAACACTGAATCCTTTTTCCCATTGATTAGTTAGCTAGTTTTTTTTATTTTTTTTCAAATTAGGATAGTTAGAGATGCATGATTGTAGTGGATTTTAGGCGGTTAGGTAGCTAGGATGTGGTTAGAGGATTTAGGCCTGATAACTTCACCGTTCCAGTTATTTGTTTAATCTATTTCGCAATTTGAATGTGTTGTGATGATAATGCTGTTCATATGCTATTCTTTATTTTTCTTTGATGCAGATTGAGTTGTTTATTTTGAATTCCTGTGAATTACTACTTGTTACTCTTTTTTGCATTTCCTTATTATCATATGAACTATTTTTGCTGCTGATTATTACCCGAAAATGTCCAATTTTTAGACGAAATGCTGCCCAATTTTTTTCATCATATTATTTCACTCCACTTCCATTCATGCATTAGTTTTGGAACTTTCTAAGTTTGCACTAATTGTTTTCACCCAAAGCAATTCATGAATGCAGGGCTAGCTTTCTTATTCTTTCTGATTTCCTTATTTGATTAAATCAAATTATTGATGAATTCACTTTAATTTTGCCATTCTTTTCTATGCTTGCTCATCAATTATATGCAATATTGACTTGAATATGAGTTACTTGCTATTCAAATTTGTGCAATTTTAGTTAATTGGGAACCACAACACCATGCCACTAACTTTAACTTCATTTTTAATGCTTAACCAATTTTAACTTTTTAACTTTTTAACTTTTTAGTTTTCAACTAACCACTTTAAAACCACTTCAAGGCATGTTTAGTGTTGTTCCTAATTAACAAACAATTCCGCACATCAAAGATTTTGGATTGTGATTTTTCTTCTCCAACTTTTAACTTGCCTGCAATCCATAATTTTACATCAATTTAACTCGGTTCATGCTTATATTGTCATTTTATTCCTCTTTTGCCCCTCTATGTTCACATTGATAAAATCCTATATGCTTATCTGTTTTCTTGCTTTAATTCTTAAACTATATCCTGGAATTTCTGCTTTTCAGGATGTCTGACCCTAAAAGTAAAGGAAAGGGTAAAGCAACCACTGGCAAAAGGAAAAGAGGATAATCCTCTTCCTCTATTTTGGATATCCTCCATGACGATTCCTAGCGGGAGAAGAACTTTACCCCGCAGGAAAAGGCCGATCAGCTACTGCTTGGCACAGACCCTATCAAGTTTGCTAACAGATACTGTGAGCTAAAGTATCCAGTTTTTGCCACTTTCAGGAACCTATAACTGGAAAGGACCCTCAAAATTTCAGAAGAACTCAAACAATACACTTCAAAACAAAATTAAACAGAGAGGCTGGTTTTTCTTGGAAAGAAACTTGACTGAAGTCAACTCATCCTGGGTCAGAGAATTCTACTGTAACTACTTCAAAACATCCCTGGATGCAGTACAGCTTAGAGGAAAGCAAATTCTGATTACTGAGGAGGCCATTGAAGAAATCCTCCAACTTCATCCTAAGTCAGATCAGCCAGACGGTTACCAAAAGGCTGAGGAGGATATACGATTCATGAGATTTGACTCGGACGCAGTTAAGAGAACTATCGCTCTTGATCCTACTGTCCCATGGGTCATGGGCAAGTCCACATTAGCCCCAATAGGAATAAAGATTATCTACCTGAACGATGAGGCTCGGCTTTGGCAGCAGATTCTAAGTAACTATGTGATGCCGAGCACTCATGAGACGAGGTGCCAGCTGCTATGATTACCCTCATATGGTGTGTGATGGAGGGAAAGGACTTATATCTGCCCCGCTTTATCCGGTATTACATGGCCAGAGTCCATGTCAGAGGCACCCTCCCATTCCCATACCTGATCACTCAGCTAGGCCGCCGAGCTGAGGTGCCTTGGGAGCTCGCAGATGAGAAGTCAACCGCCGCCGACTGCAAGAAGATTATCCCTCATAGCAGGAAGTTTCAGGCTTTGGGCTACCGACCTCCATTTCTTACTGCCTCTGCTGAGGCAGCTACATCTTCTGCTGCCCCTTCTGCATCCACTGCCCCACCAGCCACCACTGCACCTCCACCTGCCTCAGAGCCCATTTATCACCTTGTGCACCGACTCTTCGCACGATTGGATCGTATGGAGCATCGCAACAAGCGACGCTATGAGCACTTAAAGTTGATGATCCGATCTGGTAGCGACATCCCCTCCGAGCCTGACACCCCTTCGGAGCCATCTGAGGAGGAGGCGGATGATCATGAGGAGGAGGCACATGCAGAGGCTGAGCAGGCAGGACCTGAGCAGGCTGCACCACACCTTGAGGAGCCTTATCTGATACAGCCAGCTGATCCAGAGATCTCTCTATAGGCAGAGCCTCCACTTCAGCAGGCAGACCCTCCGACACTCATACAGACTGCAGAGCCTCAGACCACCACAAAGACACCTACTGCACATCCTTCCGGAGATGACACTTCTTCACACCCAACTTGAGTGAGCATCGAGGACGATGCTATTATTTAAGTGTGGGGAGGTCGCCATCTTTGGCAAACTTTATTTTGGTGAACCACTTTTCAGACTCTCTTTTTATCCTATTTTGCTTATTTTTCTGTATTTTTATTTTTTTATTTTTATTTTTTTTTTTATTTTATCTTATCTTATTTATCTTCCGGTACTTGCATATTTTTCTTTTACTGTATTTCTGTATTTTGCACTTTGGTTTATATATTTATCTTAGATATCTAGTTTAGTTGCACTTTTAGCTTATTAAGTTGTGGTATAGAATATATGGATTAATTAGCTTAGTTTACCCTTTTAGCATACGATAATTTGGGTTAATTAAAAATAAAAAGAGTAAACTAGAGACTTTAGTATAACAGAATCACAACAATCCACACACTGTATATATATAGCAACAAATGTGAGTTAGTTAACAACATTTCTTCAAGGAAGAACACTAAATTTTTTAAGAGCCATCCTAAGATTCACATTGAGAATAATGGGAACTCTTGATTTCTACTTGCATGACGTACATAACTGATATATGGTTTTTGAGCCAAAGAACACACAACCCGTGAGTTTTTGAGCTTAATTGTATGGTTACATTTAACCATAAATTTTATTCCTGTGTGTTTCGCACTTCTTTTCTATGCTTGCAATCTTTACTTTGTTTCAATCTATATGTCCAATATAGAATGTAGATACATACCCGCATATGATTGAGGCCATCATTTGAATTTTTCCTCACTTATCCCAAATAAGCCTACCTCCTCATCACCTTTGTTAGCCTCCTTGAGGCTTTTAATCCCCTCTTGTTCTATAACCACATCACTAGTCTTAAGCAGAAAAACAAAGTAAAAATCTCAAGTTGAATCCTTGGTTAGCTTAGGATAGAGATTGTGTATTCACTAAGTGTGGAAAAACGTGGGAACATGGGTTGATAGGAAAGGATTAAATTAATAAAATAATCAGGATTTTGATAGCATACTCATACGAAACCAAAATAAATGAAAATACCATGTGCATTGAAAATGTTATGTTTATGTTTAAAAAAAAAAGGTATTTAAGTAATTAAATAAGGGGACAGATTCGCCCCAATGATAAGTTTAATAAAGGAATCAATGCACATGGAGGTAAAAAACAAAATAAACTTGGTACATGAGTATGTGACACAAAAGTGGAAAAAAATGGGCAAACCAGGATAATTTTAAATTTTTATAGAGAATGTATATGTTAGGTGAGATCTTAGACTAATTAAGGATTCCACTTATAGCTCACTTAGCCTTATATATACCCTTACCTTTACCTTGGCCCCATTACAACCTTGAAAAGACCTCATGATGTTTGTATGTATACATTGTATATTTTTTGATTGGTTAGATGAAGAACAAAGTTTTAGAAAGCATGAATAGAAAAGAATAGAGTGATTAACCCCAAACACTGAGCGAATAGAGAGTAAACACAAATCCAGTGAGGGTTCAATAGCTCATCTCCATATATCCAGATTTAATTATTTAATTGTCTTGCAAGTTTGTGAAATATTTTAACCCAACTCAATTGTAAAAGTGCTTTAACGTGATATAGGCTTGGCTATATGATTCCTTGAAAGTATGAATCAAATTAACCACATGTAAGCTCTATATATATAGGTGGATAGTAATTAGAATTGCATGATTCATTTAAGTAGTTTGCATTTAGAATAGATTGCATTGCATAAGATTCCACCATTCTACCTTTACCCTTTTCTCTTGGATTTAGCATGAGGACATGCTATTGTTTAAGTGTGGGGAGGTTGATAAACCCCTATTTTATGATTCATCTTATGCTCAAATTGAATGTTTTTATCAATTCTTCACCCACTTATTCAAATGAATTGCATGGTTTTACTTTTCTTTTCTTATTATGTGATAAGTGTGAAAACATGTTTCCTATGCTTTAAAAGTATTAATTTTAATTATCCTTTATTACCATTCGATGCCGTGATTTGTGTGTTAAGTATTTCCAGGCTTCATAGGGCAGAAATGGCTCAGAGGACAGAAAGAAAACATACAAAAATGGAAGAAAAGCACAAAAATGGCCTTTTGAAGAAAAGGCAGCGACGTGTACGCATGGACGACGCGGACGCGTGCCTAGCGCAAAACACAAGCGATGCGCACGCGTGAATGACGCGGACGCGTGCCTTGAGCAGAACGCAATTGACGCGGACGCCTGACTGACGCGTTCGCGTGACAAGGAAAACTCCAAGATGACGCGAACGCGTAACCCACGCGCACGTGTGACAGACGCCACGTGCAGGAATCTGCAGAAAATGCCCTCAGCAATTTCTGGGCCCTTTTTGGCCCAGATCCAAGCCAGAAACACAGAATATAAGCCAGAGAATGGAGGAATAAAAAAAAAGAGAGGATGACAACAATCAATCATACATTCATTATTCAATTTTAGGTTTTAGATGTAGCTTTTAGAGAGAGAGGCTCTCTCCTCTCTCTCAAGTTTTAGGATTAGGATTCCTTTTATTTTATGATTACTACTTCAATGCCAGGTTCAATAATTCTTTTACTTTATGTTTCTCTTCTACTTTTAGATACTCTAATGCTTTTATTTGTTAATTACCTATGTTGCCAATTTAGCTTATGAACCTTTTCATGTTAAGATTTGAATATTCTATTTAATATAATTCGAGGTATTTCAGATTAATGATTTTTCTATTCTATTCATGATGTTTTCAATTTAATTGGCTTTGGGTAAGTAATTGGTAATGCTTGAGTTATCAAACTCAGCCGTTGATTAGAAATTAGGATTGCGGATTGATTTGCATCCCTCCAAAGCTAGTCTTTCCATAGGAGTAGACTAGGACTGGGGAATCAAATTAATTAGTCCACTTAACTTTTCTTTATTTAGTAAGGGTTAACTAAGTGGGAGCAAAAATCTCATTCTCATCACACCTGATAAGGATAACTAGGATAGGATTCCCAATTCTCATACCTTGCCAAGAGATTTTCTAATTATTAATTTATTTTTCTTGCCATTTAAATATACAATTTTCCATAACCAATAATAAATCATACTGCCCTGCAATTCCTTGAGAAGACGACCCGAGGTTTGAATACTTTGGTTATAAATTTTATTGGGTTTGCTTAAGTGACAACCAAACTTTTGTACGAAGGAAATTCTTGTCGGTCTAGAAGCTATACCTACAACGTGATTTTAATTGTGAAAATTCTAGATCACGCGAGAGTTTCGTTCGTCAGTAGTCCAGTGGTAAAGACGAGACAAAGAGGTTGGTGACAAGGAACAGATCTAGCAGCGAAGAGGTTAGCGAGGAGCTATTATCGGCGCACAGTAGCAGACAATCCAGTGGTCACAACAAGACGACAATGCTGGTGAGACAAAGTAGATTTGGAAGTGACAATCTAAAAAATTTAAGTTGAAAGAAGATGAATTTGCCTTCATAATTGAGTGAGTAAGGCTGAGCTAGGGCAAGAGTGGCGAATGAAGGAGGATGAGAGAAGTAATTTGATTAGTGATGGAGAACGAGAGTTTGAGTTAGGTGAGTGATCAAGAAAAATGAGATAGGTGAGTGAGGGAGAATGAAGGTGAGGGACTGAGGGTTATTAAGATTGATTCTAGTTTTGAAGAGGTTAGCTTAAAGGGATTGGGTGGAAAAGATGATAGAAAGGTGAATTTGAGAATTTAAAAAAAAAATTAATGGGATCAATTTAAAATTTAACGATCGGATATTTTTGTCAAACAATACTAATTTTGTATACGTATAATATTAGTTTAATTTAGTAAAAAAAATAGTATTAGTTTAATTTTTTTCGTAGTAAATTTTGTTGGCGCTCAAATCTTTTATGGTTAAAAATAACTATTTATTCAATAATTTGTAATTCATACATAGATATATTGTTACTATATATAATACTTTTGGTAAATAGTATAATCTTGGTTCACTTTTTAGATGAATAAATTACCATTTGTACCCATAAAAGTTTAAAACGCTGACAAATGTATCCACAAAAAACGAAAGTGACTTTGTACCCATAAAAGATAGATTTTTACCGACAAATATATCCAAATCTTAAAAAATTATTCAAAATTCCCAATTTGCCCTTTAAATATAATCTAATTTTAATTTATAATTTTATTCCCCATCTTCTCTTCCCCAATTCCAAACACTGCGTCCTTACCACCGCTCTCATTCCTTGCTACCACCATAGCCATCAACATCATCGACCCACCGTTCTCCCTTAGCGACGTTTCTGCCTCTTCCTCAACAGCTTCTTTCTCCTCTCATCGTCAACATCAACAACCCCATCCTTATTAAGGTTTTTTGAATCTTCCAAATTCCCAAAATTTTTCATCATTTCTCACTTCTCACTGGCTCCACTCACGAAGGGCGTAACCTTCCTCCGATCCCATCTCTGTAGGCGCTGGAAGCATTGGTTCGTCTGAGATGAAAATGCTGTCGTCGTGGTAGCCGTTGTCGTTACCATTTTCTGCTACATGCACCAGTTCGAAGGGAGACTGGAAGTAGCTTGGATCCAGATCGCTGAACCCAAAGATGTCTGGTGAAGCAGACGGAGAAGTGTGGTCAACAACGGGAACATTGCCGCCGGAGAAGCTGGAGTAGCCGCTGTATCCGGAGAAGTTGTCTTCGTCGACGTGGTTTTGGTGGTGATCAGAGTCGACGCTGAAGGTATCAAAAGCAGACATATTTTCTGTCTCTGTGTTGTTTTTGTTCTCTCTCTCTTCTGTACAAAGATGGGTGCTTCGTTTGCTTAGCTTAATTGAATAATTGTATTCAGAAAAAGAGATAATTGAATAATTGTATTCAGAGAAAGAGAGAGATGCTGTTAAAAATTAGAACGTTTATTTGAGAAATAAATATTACCAACACGTTCATATCTGCATTCCTCAATCGCGGGTCCTTTTCTCCTTCACTTTGATTTTTTGTGTTATTGATTTGTGGGTGCCTGATTTTTTTCAAAGTTTGAATTTTTTTTCCATAATTGATGAAGAGGAGAATGAGTCTGGGGAGGAGATAGATGAAGACGAGGGGGATGATGATGATGTTGTTGAGGTGCATGAGATTGAAGACAACGATGATGAAGATGGGGTTGAGTATAATGGCGGCGGAAGTGGTGACGATGTTGATGGCTATGGTGGTAGCAAACCAACAGGTTCAGGGTTGAGCTTATTGTGGGAAATGATGTGGAGGAATAGAGGACAGTTTGAGAATTTTAATTAATTTTTTAGGATTTGAATAAATTTGTCCATAAAAATCTGTCTTTTGTGGGTACAAAATTAATTTTGTTTTTGTATGAGTATATTTGTCAGCGGGTTAAACTTTCATGAATACAAATAGTAATTTATTTCTTTTTTAGATTTAGTGAGAAGCCTTCTAGAGTGACCCATGAACAGATTATAATAGGCAAATTAAAGTATAAGGAAACTCTTTTGAAATAAAAGATATTTTATATGAATATTGTACTAAAAAAAAGTTAAAATTAAATGTTATTTGAGAATGACGATATTTTATTTGAAGGAATTTTTTTATAATAAAATAAAAATACAAAATTGCAAAGATCTCTTAAAATAAATTTAATTATATGCATGCCATTTTTACTATATGAAAATTGTGGTAGTAAATCACGATTTAGGATAAAGCATATAAACCGTAGAACAAAACTATGAATTTGGTTCAGTTTTCTCAAATATAAATCTTAGAATACATCAATGAATTTCTACCCTAAATTGTGATAACAATCACGAATGATGACACAATATTGTTGATTATAAATCGTGGATCATAATCACAATTTACACATTCGAATTATCTCCTAAAGCGTGGTTTAACCACGATTTTTGTTTGAACGGTATCCACTTAAATCATGGATATAAACCATGATTTTTGCACTCTTAACCATCCCTATAAAAGCAACAATCGTGAGTTCTTCTTGATGAAATTGATTTATATATTGATGATAATTAAATCAAGAAATTTTAAGAGATTTTTTTTGTTAGGTTGTTTGGTTATTAAGCTAGAATGATAAAATTTGAAAAGTCAAACATGTAAAATTTGGCTTTATCACTTTACCATTTCTACCTAAGAATTTAAGATGATCGAAAATTCAAGTTGATCAAGTTGTACTTTTTCTCATCCAAAGTTAACATCAGTAATTAGTCAAAGATAATATTCGAATAAATCTACCAATTACTATAAGCTTCTCAACACCATCCTTATTTTGAGTCTTAGTTGTTAAGAAAAATTTGCCTATAAATACTTGAGTCTATGTATTTATATGTTTCAAAGAAAGCTTATTGCCTTCTCTATTTTATTCTTTATAAGAATTAATGAGTTTAGATAAAAAAAAAATATGATAGTGCTACCTATGAAGTAAGTGATCTTCAGTCAGTTAATTGGAGGTATTAATCTTATATTTGATATCAGAACTATTTTAATCCAATGTTAAGTTTTTAAGAATTTATAAGGTGTAAAAAAGTTTTTATATAGTTGTTTGTTTATAGAGTTAGTATGCTAAACACTTTTAGTATTGTGTGGTCTGGTTCTAAATTAGATAGAAAACTTGATTATAGTTATTAGAAGATTTTGATATCTACTCATTTGAAAGTTCAGAATTTGTAAAACTTCATTGGATCAGGTTTAGAAGAAGGAATCAATGCTGCCTAACAAAAGAGAGGTCAATTGGCAATATTTCAAATTCATCAAGTTATAGAGTTGGGTTGAGTCACTTTCAGTTCTATGTCAGATGAAGAACTCATCAATTTTGTATTATTTTTAGATTGGTAGCCACTTCAACTTTGAAGAAGCCTCTAGAGACAATAATTGAAGGAAAGAAATGAATAAAGATATTCATGCCATTAAGAAAAATAAATCATCTAATAAATTTATCTGTAGATAAGAAGCCGATTAGAGTGAAATGGGTTTACAAGACAAAGAATAAGCCTAATAGTGAAGTTGATCATTTTAAAATATTAGTTGCTAAGGAATACAAATAAATATTGGATATTGATTACTTTGAAGTATTCGGTCTTGTTGTTAGATTAGAAACTATTTGAATATTTATTTTTCTCTCAACTCAAAATAAGTGAAAGGTACATCAAATGAATGTTAAGCTAGTATTTTTTAAATGGTACTTTAGAAAAAAATGTGTATCTTGAGTAACCTGTAGGATATGAAATTCTTAAAGAAAAAGACAAAGTTTATAGGTTAGAGAAAGCTTTGTATGGGTTGAAATAAGCACCAAGAACATGATACAAGTAGATTAATTTTTATTTCATTGAGAATGGTTTCAAAAGGTGTCTACTTGATCATAGTATTTACATCAAGTTCATTAAATCTAGTGATAGCTTGATAGTGTGTCTTTATGTTAATGACTTAATTTTTATCGACAATAATTTGAAGATAATTATAGAATTTAAGGGGCTTATGATAAAGCATTTTAAAAAGGTAGATATGAGATTGATGCCCTATTTTCTCGACATTGAAATTGTTCAGAAAGATGATCGAATTTTTATTTCTCAGAAGAAATATATAATAGATCCCACTTATTACAAAATCTTGATTGGAAGTCTAGGATACTTAAATACAACCAGACCAGATATTGTATTTGGAGTTTGATTGCTATGTAGATTTATGGAAGAGCCTTATTCCAACATTTACAAGCAGAAAAATGATTTTTTGATATATCAAAAGTACTTTCGATGATGATATTTATTATGAAAACAACACTAAAATAAATCTTGTTTGCTACAATAATAATGACTTGACTAGAGATATAGAAACAAGAAAAGTACTTTGAAATCTGTATTTCATCTTGGATTAAGTGCAATTTTATGACCATAAAAAAATAACCAGTAATAGCACCCTCTAAATCAGAAGTAGAATATATAATTACAGTAAGGTATGCTACACAAGTAATATGACTAAGAAGAATTCTTGAAGAATTGTAGGAAAAACAGAATACTCCACAATGATATTTTGTGATAACAAGGCAGTTATTGCAGTTTACGAAACATTACAAGAAACACTGAGAAAACTGTCGAATTTAGTGTCTGACATTAGCGACAAATTTTTTGTCAAATTTACCGTCAGAATTGACAATAAATTCGTCACCCTACTGTCGGAGTAGATGTTCCGACGGTAATATCGACGATAAAAATTGGAGGGAAAAAAATTTTGGCGAGCTAGCTACCATTGGATTTACCAGCGAGTAAATCCGACGCTGAACCTTGTTTAGTCAAATATTGCGTTTTGGTTACGCGCACCAGGTTACCATCGGATTAACTGCCAATAAATCCGACAAAAATCGTGCCCTAAATTCGAATCGTGAACCCTCTTCCCCTTCATTTAGAAATTGGTTTCTCTCTCTAATCTCTCACCTTCCTCTCCCTCTCTCTAACCTCTCAGTCTCTCTCTAGCCCCTGCCGCCACTGGAAAGGTCGTTGCTGCTGCTGCTCGAAACGCCTTCTTTTCTGTTCTTTATTCCTGCCGGTGCTGGAAAGGCCACCGCCGCTGCTGCTCAAACTGCCTATTCTATTCCAGGTGTTCTCTTTTCTCTCTTCTAATTAGTTTAATTAGATTAATTTCTGTTTTAGTTAATTTTAAGTGGTTAGGGGTTTTAATTGAATCTATTTTTACGCTATTTAATTTCTGTTTAGTTAATCTTAATTTCATTTAGTTAGTTAATTTTTAGTAATTACTTTAAGTAGATTAAATTCTATTGTAAATTGATTTTAGGTGGTTAGGTTAGGATAATTTACTTAGATTGATAGGTTCTTATCTCTACTCAATGTGTTTGGAATTATTATCTGATATTGCCGATTCTTATTGCTTGGATTATTTTAATTAGTTTGAATCATTAATTCTGCATTTTATGTTAATTTGGCTGAAGAATTATTGCTGAATTTATTTGAGCAATGCTTAACTATTTTGATGATTCACTGGTTATTGTTGCTTTGTTAGGAAATTACTATTTTAATGCTTATTTTGCTGATTCATATTGCTGCTGGAACTGCTGGTTGATGTTGATTAATTAGAATGTTTTAAAAAATTGTTAACAAAGTTAGAATGCTTTGAGAGTTAGAATAGTTTGTTAGAATGCTATGAAAGTTAGAATACTTTGAAAAGAAAATAAGATATAATAAAGTTAAAATGGTTTGAAAGTCTAATTTAATTATTTTCAAACTAAAACACTATGTAATTTTCTTTTTTTTTTATTTACTAAATTAAACCACTTTTCGAATTATTTGTTATTTTTTGAGTTTCTTCTTATGTTATTATTTGTTGGTAACTCCGCTTATGCTGCACCGACGGTACATAGCTGGTTCCAAGCCCGGATAAAGGAGGAGGGTTGTGTTAGGCCTTCGACAGCCAACATAAAAATATAGTCGAATATTTATGACATGGATCAAAGACGTTATTGCGCTAAAGCTAGGTCGTTGTCCGGAAGCAACGCGTTGTATGTCTCGCATATAGTGTCAAATAAGCAAGAGTCGCTACATCGATGCCCGGGTGTCGTGTTAAATGAGCAAGGGTTCCTGCATTTTTGTTAATGAATTTCACAAAGAAAAAGGCAAAGGTAAAGGTCGGAGCGAAAGAAGGTTGAGATTTGGGACATCAAACATAGGCACTCTAATAGAAAAATTCATGGAGGTGGTTGATACCATGACAAGGAGGAAGATTAACATCATATGCCTACAAAAAACAAAATGGGTCGGCATGAAGGCTAGGGAGTTGGATACCTCCGGGTTCAAACTTTAGTATACAGAAAATGTGAAGAATAGGAATGGGATAGGTATTATCGTAGATAAGCAGTGGAAGAAGGACGTAGTGGATGTCAAGAAGGTGGGTGATCGGATCATCTCTATTAAACTTGTGGTGGAAGGAGGTACTTTTAATGTGATTAGCACCTATACACCGCAAGTGAGTTTGGACGAGCAACACAAGATAAGATTTTGGGACGATTTAGAGAATTTGGTCCAAGATATACCTTCGAGAGAGAAGATTTTCTTAGGAGGAGATTTAAATGGTCATGTTGGAAGAAAGGTGACTGGGCATGGAAGTATTCACAAAGGCCATGGTTTCAGGATGGTCAACACCAAGGGTAAAACTATTTTGGATTTTTCCTCAACCTTCGACCTTCTCACCACAAATACATATTTTATAAAGAGAGACGAACATCTTATAATCTATAAGATTGTCATGACAAGCTCTCAAATCGACTTCTTCTTGTTGAGGAGAGTCGATCGAAAATCTTGCATTAATTGTAAAATTATTCCGGGAGAGAGATATTCGTCATGGATTTTCGCGTTGAGAAAAAGACATCATACGAAGAATCCAAGGACGAGGTGGTGGTGGATGAAAGGTGAGGAACAAAGAAGCTTCCTAAGACGGGTAGGAGAAGAGGTAAAGTGCGAAGGGGATGGAAGCGTGGTGCAGATGTGGAGGGAGATGGTAGAAGTTATTAGAAGAACAGTAAAAGAAAGTTTTGGTGAATCTAGAAGGATAGGACTAAGAGACAAGGAGTCCTGGTGGTGAAATGCGAGTGTACAAGAAAAAATAAAGGCAAAAAGAGAACGCTTTAACGAGTGACCTTTGTGCCATAATGTAGATAATTGGGAAAAATATAAAGCGGCTAAGAAAGAGACAAAAGTGGTTGTAAATGAAGCAAGAACATGAGCATATGAGGGTATCTACTAATCTTTAGGCACGAAGGAAGGAGAAAAGGTATATATAGAATCGCAAAGAGTCGTGAAAGAAGAATACTTGGATCAGGTTAACTGCAAAAAGGATAAAGACAAAGAGGTTTTGGCTCAAGATGAGAAGATTAATGAAAGGTGAAAGAGCTACTTCTACGAGTTATTTAATGAAGGACAGAAGACGCTTCCGAGCCTTGGTCGGTTATGCACGAGGGAAGAAGATAAAAACTTCGACTACTATCAAAGAATTTAAGACTTCGAGGTAAAAGAGGCTCTAAAGCAGATGAAAAATGGTAGGGTAGTAGGACCCAATAATATTCCAATTGAAGTTTGGAAGAGCCTTAGTGAGAAAGACATCAGTGGGTTAACTGGTGCAGGATTTTGAATTCCCACAGCTTAACCGGCAAGTACACCGGGTCATCTAAGTAATACCTCAGGTGAGTGAGGGTCGATCCCATGCAGATTGTCGGACTGAGCAAACAATGGTTGTCAAGTTGGTTTAGTTAGGCGAATCAAAAAGGGGTTTGGTGAGTTGCAATTCGCATGAACAATAAAGAGTGAAATAAAGAAAGCGAATAATGGTTTGGTGTAAAAACAATATAAGAAAACAGTTAAGGCTTCAGAGATGTTTATTTTTCCGCATTAAAAGTTCTTACCAACTATTTTAACAACAAATGATTCGTACTATGGCAAACCATAAATGTCTAAACCCTAATCTCTTAGTGATTTAGCCTCCTCTAATCTTCATTAACCGCCACTCTCGTGATCACTTAATTCCGATTAGAGGGTTAAGTTCAGAAAACTAGTTTAACACCACAAAAACCCTAATTATCCAAAGCTAATAGGATTTTATGTCACATATCACAATTAGTTCATGTAATTAGAAATTTATGAGGAATTTGTTTTCAAGCTGTAGTTCAAGCTAGATAACTCTCTCAAGAATCAGTAAAACTCATGTAGAAAAGGGTCATACTCTCGTTCCACCTAATTCATAAGATTAAGAACGAAAACAATCTTTAGAATTGAATCAAAACATTAATTAAAATAGAAGAATAATAGTTCTAATCCATAGAAATAAATAGAGCTCCTAACCTTAACCAGGAGGTTTAGTTGCTCATAATTTATAGAGAAAACAGGGTTCTGAAAAGTGCAGAAGGAAGAAGATTGTTCGTCTCCTCTAAGAAGAGTATCTTTTCCCTTTTATACTAACCTAATTTGAAACGGAAGTAAAATAATAAATTCTAAAACTAAAAGATATTGTTTGTAATTAAAAAATACAAAAAAATAAAATAAAACTAATAAATGCGAAATCCACTTGGAAGCCCAAATAGAGAGTGAACTCAGACTGCTGCTGGCATGAAACGCTAGCTTGAGCGTTTCACGCCCAGGGGGGAGCATCAACGTTCTAGTTTTGGCTCCCCTGATGGCGCTAAACGCCAGTTGGGCGTTTAGCGCCCAGGGAAGGTGTTGATAGCTTTCTTCTTTTTAGCTCTAAACTCCGCCAAATTGCTTCGAATTTCACCTGAAATCATAAAAATACCAACAACTCAAAGTAGCATCCAAAGGGAAATTTTGCACTAAAATCAAGTAAAACTAAATAAATTCTAACTAAAAACAACTGGAAAATACTAAGAAATGGGGTATAAGATGCTCGCGCATCATTAACCAAGCTTCTTAATGAGATTTTAAGGCCAAAGAAGATTCCAGACAAGTGAAAAAGGAGAACCTTCATACCTATCTACAAGAATAAGGGGGATATACAGAGTTGTAAAAACTATAGAGGGATCAAGCTCATGAGCCATACCATGAAGTTATGGGAAAAGGTGATAGAACGGAGGCTGAGACAAGAAATACAAGTAACAGAGAACTAATTTGGTTTTATGCTAAGAAGATCCACTACTGAAGCTACATACCTGTTAAGAAGGATGATGGAAAGTTATCGTAGTAATAAAAGGGATCTACATATGGTATTTATTGATTTGAAAAAAATCATATAATAGGGTGCCAATGGAGGTCTTATGGAAGGTTTTGGAAAGGAAGAGAGTAAAGATTGCATATATTGTATACTCTACCACACAGAGCTTTATGCCTACGTCATAAATCGAAGGTGGTGAGGTGCTACGACCTCTAAAAATAAAATACATACATGTATATATAGCAAAAATAA